>NC_089256.1:77412447-77713687 GCF_963930625.1 Muntiacus reevesi | reverse complement strand
AATACTCCACATGCCCATGGAGCAACTAAACCCATACACCACAACTGTTGGGCCTATGAACCCCAACAAGAGAAGCCACTGCAATGAGAAGCCTGCACACCTCAACTAGAGAGTAGCCCCTGCTCATCACAACTAGAGAAAAGCCCACACAGCAGTGAAGACCCAGCACAACCAAAAATAGGCAAATAAATAAAATCATTTAAAATAAATAAATAAATAAAATAATTATTACTACAGTCTCCACTTCTGTCATTTGTCTTGAAGTCTAAGATGACATTAAACAGTTCCTCTATCAACATTCCAGGTTTCCTTACTCTCACTGGTCTCTTGGTATGTCGAGGAGTGTAATTTGGTATGCTTTATTGGCATAAGATTAACAAGAGGCAGCCCAAAGAATGATTAGAATCTTAAGATAATCTTACAGCCTTCATTTTTCTCCTTATAATCAAGCCGAATCACCTATGTCAATACTTGGAGAATTTCTCTTCTTGGTTCTTGAACTGCAAGTCTTGGAAAATTCAATAGCTGAAAAGTAGAGAATGTCTGATTTGTTATAGTTACGATGCCACATCTGGAATCACAGTTGTGATTAGTACCACTGCCTGAATAAGTCTGTGATAACCCACAGTTATTCTCAAAGACCTATCTAATTTTTGCAGTGGTCAGATAGGCAAATTAAATAAAGATGTGATAGGAAGACCCTATTATCACCCTAGCACAATTCAGGCTTTCTTATTGCAATAACATCTATAATTTTCTCAAGTATTCAGTGTTGATTTTGCTTACTATTTCAATGAGAGATGGGAGGCAGTTCTACTTGCCTCTGACTACAAAATTAGCCTTCACCATTACTGTAAAATTTCTCAGTTAATAAGTTTATGTATCTCCATTATATATTCGGAATGAGAAAGCTGTAACTTATTTCTACAGTTCCACCAAACCTTCTATGAGATGTACTAATACTGATTCTATCACCTGAATTACATTACCCCACTCTAAATAGAAGATCACAGTAGCATTTTGGTCTAGGAAACAGGAAATTGTGTCAATTCAAAGACATGACATCTGAATATTTTCCTTTCCAGAAGAAAAGTTCATCCCAATATGTGACCAATACTCCCTGTAGAGGTGTAGTTTAGACTAAAAGGAGAAATTAGAGTGTACATTTTAGTGTTTGCATTGCAGAGTTCATTAAAAAAAAAAAAAAAAAAACTCTTATCTTTAAATATCACAGCAACTCTGAACAGGTTTACTGTTCCAAGAGATATGCCAAATGTGTGCCAAAACTGTGTGACACTCCAAAAAAGTATATTGTGGAATGGGCAGGGCTGGTGAGTAAATGACGTGAGCTCTCCTTCCTTCCTCCCTCCACTCTCTTGCTGGTGCCTCCATTTGATTAAATTCAATCAAAAGATAGATACTAAGAAAACACCATTGATACAGACCTTAGAGATTGGCCTCATAAAACACTGACCAGAGTAGAGTAGACAGACCTGGAGGAAAAAAATAAACAGCAGAAAAGCAAGCCAGTTATACAACCAAGTTTTCTGAGCCTGGTGGGCTACCGTCCATGGGATCACATAGAGTCCACCACGACTGAATGACTGAGCATGCATGCATACTTATCTTAAATGTGAGATGGAAACTCCACTATCCTGGTGAACAAATGGCTTAGATAGATCTTTAAACTTCATAGAACCACTAATCATAAGCTCTAAGAAAGTGACAAAATGATTTAGTCAGATTTCTAGGAAATTTCTTAAAAACTTGGGAGCATGGACATTTTTTTCTTTAGAGTTGTGCAGATTGAATATTATAGCATAGAATAATAATATAATAATTGAATAATTCTGTTAACAATAGACTACTAAATGCAATTGAAAATAAAATGTATAGTGCATGAAGAACTGAAACCATCCATAGAAATGTGTTTACTTATAACAAAAATTCTACAAGATTGTTGTGGATTTCACAGGTGGATATTATATGTTACTGCATAGAATTTGAATGCAGAGTTCCAAAGAATAGCAAGGAAAGATAAGAAAGCCTTCCTCAGTGATCAATGCAAAGAAATAGAGGAAAACAATAGAATGGGAAAGACTAGAGATGTCTTCAAGAAAAGTAAGAGATACCAAGGGAACATTTCATGCAATATGGGCACAATAAAGGATGGAAATGGTATGGACCTAACAGAAGCAGAAGATATAAAAAAAGGTGTGGCAAGAATACACAGAAGAGCTGTATAAAAAAGATCTTCATGACCCTGATAATCATGATGGTGTGATCACCAATCCAGAGCCAGACACCCTGGAATGGGAAGTCAAGTGGGCATTAGGAAGTGTCACTATGAACAAAGCTAGTGAGGGTGATGGAATTCCAGTTGAGTTATTTCAAATCCTAAAAGATGATGCTGTGAAAGTGCTACACTCAATATACCAGCAAATTTGGAAAACTCAGCAGTGGTCACAGGACTAGAAAAGGTCAGTTTTCATTCCAATCCCCAAGAAAGGCAATGCCAAAGAATGCTCAAATTACTGCACAATTGCACTCATGTCACACACTAGTAAAGTAATGCTCAAAATTCTCCAAGCCAGGCTTCTACAGTACGTGAATCATGAACTTCCAGATGTTCAAGCTGGATTTAGAAAGGGCAGAAGAACCAGAGATCAAATTGCCAACATCCATTGAATCATCGAAAAAGCAAGAGAGTTTCAGAAAAACATCTACTTCTGCTTTATTGACTATGCCAAAGTCTTTGACTGTGTGGATCACAACAAGCTGTGGAAAATCCTGAAAGAGATGAGAATACCAGACCACCTGACCTGCCTTTTTAGAAATCTGTTTGCAGGTCAGGAAGCAACAGTTAGAATTGGACATGGAACAGACTGGTTCCAAATAGGAAAAGGAGTATGTCAAGACTGTATATTGTCACCCTGCTTATTTAACTTATATTCAGAGTACATCATGAGAAACGCTGGGATGGATGAATCGCAAGCTGGAAGCAAGATGCCAGGGGAAATATCAATAACCTCAGATATGTAGATGACACCCCCCCTTATGGTAGAAAGCGAAGAGGAACTAAAGAGCCTCTTGATGAAAGTGAAAGAGGAAAGTGAAAACGTTGGCTTAAAGCTCAACATTCAGAAAACTAAGATCATGGCATTCAGTCCCATCACTTCATGGCAAATAGATGGGAAACAGTAGAAACAGTGAGAGACTTTATTTTCTGGGGGCTCCAAAATCACTGCAGATGGTGATTGTAGCCATGAAATTAAAAGACACTTAATTTTTGGAAGAAAAGTTATGATCAACCTAGACAGCATATTAAAAAACAGAGACATTACTTTGCCAACAGAGATCCGTCTAGTCAAAGCTATGGTTTTTCCAGTAGTCATGTATGGATGTGAGAGCTAGACTATAAAGAAAGCTGAGTGCCAAAGACTTGATGCTTTTGACCTGTGGTGTTGGAGAAGACTCTTGAGAGTCCCTTGGACTGGAAGGATATCCAACCAGTCCATCCTGAAGGAAATCAGTACTGAATATTCATTGGAAGGACTGATGCTGAAGCTGAAACTCCAATACCTTGGCAACCTGATATGAAGAACTGACTCATTTGAAAAGACCTTGTTGCCGGGAAAGATTGAGGCAGGAGAAGGGGATGAAAGAAGATGACATGGTTGGATGGCATCACCAACTCAGTGGACGTGAGTTTGGATAAACTCCGGGAGTTGGTGATGGACAGGGAGGCCTGACTTGCTATAGTCTATGGTCACAAAGAGTCAGACACGACTGAGCAATGAAGTGAACCAAACACAGAATTTACATCATTTTTAGTAAGTACATATTCTCAGTACATCTTCGTGAAAAAACTATACAGTCACTACCATTCTTTCATTTTCAGATAGAACGCAGCGGTACTATGACTTTACCAAAACCATCCACTTTCCTAACTCTTCTTTTTCTTTTTTTTTTTGTTTTTTAACAGTATATGTTAGTTATGTTCTGTCTCATGTATTTTAACAAACATTCATCAGAACATGATAAGATCAGTCTAACCTACTATTCCAGGTTTTAATAATTCTTCATAATTCATAATATGAGAGTCACTGATCCTGTCTAGATAATATGGCATGCAAAATTTTGTAAAATTGTTTGAGGATAATTTAATATCAAGATGAAGATTCACATTTTCTACTAGAGCTGGTGCTTGTGGGAGTGATTATGAAAGAAAGAGGCATGAAGTGAAACAAGATAAGAACTGGCACACACAGAGATTCATGAAATGACTCAAAAGTAGGAAGAAACCTATAAATCATTCCCTTTCCTTCTAAAAATAAGTGTTACCAGATTTTTATTGATGCTATTCAAAGTTCTCCATGTGACAACATCACTATCTAAACTTAGAAGAAATATTGCTGCAAATCAAATAGGGGAAATGCCAAAATAACTTTGATTCAGTTTTGTTGAACAATCCCAACTGAAGGATTCTTTTGATCCTTTGAGTCTTTTGAAGCAATAGCACATTAGAGTTCGATAAACTGGAAAAATGGAGCCCACAGAGGACATTGCTGAACTCCTGAACTAAGGTGTCCCTTAAAGAACATTCCTGGGACATTTTTAATTTCAATGTTGAGGTCACTTCAAAAAGCATTTAGATTTGTTCCTGACAGTGGAATGGCTCTGGCTTAGAGATTCATGGAATCACCTTTTCATATAAATATGGGGCTTAAATTCTGTTTTTAGATATTTTCAAAAGAAAAAATCATCTATCACTCTTCTATAAATTATATATGAATTTATAATACTGGTTCATCTAAAATTACATGTATCCATCTTTACCAACTGAGCCACAAGCGAAGCCCAATGTATCCATCTTTAAAACTAAATCTTGATCTTCCTGGATGACAAGGGAACTTCTAAGATTCATATAATATACCTTCCTATTGGTCTTTTCCATATTGGTCTTAGCTCAAAAAAGTACATTCTGTTTTCAATATATGTCTGTCATTTCTGTGATCAAAGAGGATGTTCCTGTGGTAACTTCCCCCCACTCCCACCCCTCAGAGAGTAATAAGGGGAAGGAGAGAGTGAAGCAGCTGGCTTTGCTTTCAAAGATGTGGAAGTATGTCTCATATACTTTCAAAGAAGTTGTAAACTTCACTTTTGTTTAGTTCTATTGGTCTGAATTAAATCACGTGGCTATATGTAGCTGCAAGGGAGTCTAGATGGTGTATCACCACCTTGAAGGCAATATACTCTGCTAAAACTCAAAGTAGAAAGAAAGAGAGACAGGAAGAGAGAATGGCTATTTAGAAACACTAAGAAATTTCTCATACATTGTGCATATGTTGAAATAAGTTAGTGGCAATCTTTATTTAAAAATAAACATATTCATGGCTCTGTGTGGAAGTTTACTTTACACTTTATTGACATACATTAAATTATCCCAGGTGGCACTAGTGGTAAAGAACTGCCTGCCAATGCCAGAGACTTAAGAGACGTGGGTTTGATCCCTGGGTCAGGAAGATACCCTGGAGAAGGAAATGGCAACCAACTCCAATATTGTTGCCTGGAGAATCCCTTGGACAGAGATGCCTGGTGGGCTACAGTCCATAGGGTCACATAGAATAGGGCACAACTACAGTGACTTAGCACATAGTTACAACTATAGGCCCTCATAATGTTATAAACAAATAGTCTATTTTAAAGTTTTTGATTAATTTTAAAAGTATTTATTTATTTATTTAACTGCATCATGTCTCAGTTGCAGCGACTTGGCCCAGCTGCCCTGTGGCAAATGGGATCCTTGTTCCCCAATCAGGCATTGAACCCTGTCCTCCACACTAGAAGGCAGAATTTCAATATTTAGACCACCAAAGAAGTCCCAGGAATTTTGAATTAAATTATGAACTACATATTCTTCAACTCTGTGACAAAAATTATATGTGCATTGGCATATGCTTTTATATTTTAATCTCCTGTTATGTCTGTACATGTTGGTTAAAGTCTTTGAAGAAAGAAAATATTTCCAATACAGTTTCTTAGAGTTTCAGTTTAAATTTCATACAACACTGGCTTTTAATTCAGTTGGGATACTACCCAGAGGAATACAGAGAATAAACTATGAAGATAATACTTGCTATATTATCTATTTTATGAACATAAACACTTACAGCCCAGATCTCAAGCATATGGTTATAGGAAGACCCTAGTAAATAACATATCTTTGTGATGTAACTTTAAAATTCCTACTGATCTCCTGTATGAAGATTTAGTGAGACATAGAAAATTGATCCAGAAAAAGCGCTTGAAGCTCATTCTAAGGATGTTGTTGCTCAGAGAAAGCATTACCCATATTATACTACAGTGATAGCATCGTCAGAAAAGAGGTGGCTTAAGACTAGCATAAATACAACATTTGAAGCTAACTTTAAAATCTTTTAGGATTGACCCTTAGAGTATGCATATGGCCAACTTCTTCAGCTCTATTGCAAGACACAGAGAATATTGGATTGAAACGTAGTGACTCTATAGGGACTCACTGGATCCTGTACTTTGCATGTAAGATAGATTCTTCTTTTCTACAGACTTTGCAGAACAGTTGGAGCAATTTAGACTTAAATTCTGTGAGACCAGAATACAGAGTTGGGAACCAAGAGTTAAGAGTGCTGGTACTCTTTCCTTCACGCAGTAATTGTGCAACCTTAAAATCACTTAAGTTCTTTCGGTTTAACAAAAAACATTGAATGCTTTGCACAAGGATATCTCCAAGGGTTGTTTTAGCTCTAATAGTCTGTGATTATAACCACATGCTCTCCACATTCCAGTGTTCCTTTCTGGCCCAAATGCTTTGCTTGCCTCCATTTTTCTACCTCTTCTTTTAGTTTTTCTTTTGGTCTTTTTTTTTGTGCCCAGATATGCACTGTGTCTTTTTACCAGTGGATTTTACCAAATAAGGGATACAACTAACTACATTTTCTTTGTATAAGAAGGGTGAATTTTTCATAGAAATATATTTCATAACACTCTAGAAAGCAGACAGTGCAATGTGACAAATCACTGCTTTCTTCTCCATTCAATACAATGTCTTTTTAAAATATCATCAGCAACTTCTTTATGACCCTAGTACTGCTGATTTTACTGTGCTATTCTTCATTTGCCTCCTCTTTTATGTTCTTTTCTTTATGTTGAGGTTGGGCTATATTTTACTAAAATAAAGATGTAGTGTTCAAAATAATTAGTTGTAAACACTGATTTTATGCTCCTTTTTAAAATTTTTACTCAAAAAGAAAAATTATTCAATGAATTGTCACATAAAGATTGACTTTAAAAAAGAAAAAACATTTACTTTATATTGGAGTATAATTGATTAACAAATTTGTGTTAGTTTTAGCTGTAAAGCAAAGTAATTCAGTTATATATGTACAAGTATCTGTTGCAGGGAGGAAGCCAATTCTGACTCCATGTTGGAAATTGTTTCTTTGACTTGCTTTTGTTATTATAATCATGCTCAATGGCTTGCCTGGAGGACCCTGCCCCTCTACTTCACTGTAAACTAAACTGCCTTTGTTCAGCTCTTGGAGAGATAGTCCCTGCCCACCTGTGAAAAGAAGAGATTAACACACTCCTTTCAGAGACTGGACATTCCCTTGGAGATGTTTTACGAAACTGAAGACCCTTTCACTTTACTTCCCCACTGCATCTTCCTCTCTATTCCACTTTTTTACTTTTGTTTCCTCATTACTTCTTTCTGTCAGATCTATAAAAAAAAAACCAGGCATCCAGACCCCAATAACTCAATAAGATGCTTATCTTGAGGTTCTGGCCAGCCATTTTCTTGGTCTGCCAGCTCCCGATTAAAGTCTTTTTCTTGCTTCAACACCTTGTCTTTTGGTTTCATTGGCCTATCGTGTGGTAAGCACAGTAAACTTTGACATGGTATCCAATCCATCATTTCTCAACTTCTTTTTCCATTTAGGTAGTTACATAATATTGAGCAGGGTTGCCTATGCTATAAAGTAGATCCTCATTGATAATGCATTTTAAATATCAGTTCATTTCGTTTCAGTCACTCAGTCATGTATGACTCTTTGGGGCCCCATGGACTGCAACATGCCAGACCTCACTGTCCATGACCAACTCCCAGAGTTTACCCAAACCCATGTCCATTGAGTCAGTCCATCCAACCGTCTCATCCTCTTTCATCCCCTTCTCCTCCTGCCTTCAATCTTTCCCAGCATCAGAGTCTTTTCAAATGAGTCAGTTCTTCATATCAGATGGCCAAAGTATGGGAGTTTTCAGCTTCAGCATCAGTCTTTCCAATGAATATTCAGGACTGATTTCCTTCAGGATGGACTGGTTGGATATCCTTGCTGTCCAAGGGACTCTCAAGAGTCTTCTCCAACACCACAGTTCAAAAGCATCAATTCTTCAGCACTCAGATTTCTTTATAGTCCAGCTCTCACATCCATACATGACTACTGGAAAAACCATAGCCTTGACTAGATGCACCTTTGTCGGCAAGTAATGTCTCTGCTTTTTAATATGCTTTCTAGGTTGGTCATAAGTTTTCTTAAAAGAAACAAGTTTTTTTTATGTTTTTTTTTTTTGTTTGTTTGTTTGTTTTTTTTTTTAATTTCGTGGCTGCAGTCACCATCTGCAGTGATTTTGGAACCCAAAAACATAAAGCCTTTCACTGTTTCCATTGCTTCTCCATCTATTTGCATGAAGTGATGGGACTGGATGCCATGATCTTAGTTTTCTGAATGTTGAGCTTTAAGGCAACATTTTCACTTTCCTCTTTCACTTTCATCAAGAGGCTCTTTAGTTCCTCTTCGCTTTCTGCCATAAGGGGGGGGTGTCATCTACATATCTGAGGTTATTGATATTTCCCCTGGCATCTTGCTTCCAGCTTGCGATTCATCCAGCCCAGCGTTTCTCATGATGTACTCTGAATATAAGTTAAATAAGCAGGGTGACAATATACAGTCTTGACATACTCCTTTTCCTATTTGGAACCAGTCTGTTGTTCCATGTCCAGTTCTAACTGTTGCTTCCTGACCTGCAAACAGATTTCTCAGGAGGCAGTCCAGGTGGTCTGGCATTCTCATCTCTTTCAGAATTTTCCACAGCTTGTTGTGATCCACACAGTCAAAGGCTATGCCATAGTCAACAAAGCAGAAGTAGATGTTTCTCTGGAACTCTCTTGTTTTTTGATGATCCAGCGGATGTTGGCAATTTGATCTCTAGTTCCTCTGCCTTTTCTAAATCCAGCTTGAACATCTGTAAATTCACGATTCACCCTTGAAGCCTGGCTTGAAGAATTTGGGGCATTACTTTACTAGCATGTGAGATGAGTGCAATTGTGCAGTAGTTTGAGCATTCTTTGGCATTGCCTTTCTTGGGGATTGGAATGAAAGCTGACCTTTTCCAGTCCTGTGATCACTGCTGAGTTTTCCAAATTTGCTGGCATATTGGGTGCAGCAATTTCACAGGATCATCTTTCAGGATTTGAAATAGTTCAACTGAATTCCATCACCTCCACGAGCTTTGTTCATAGTGACACTTCCTAAGGCCCACTTGACTTTGCATTCTAGGATGTCTGGCGCTAGGTTGGTGATCACACCATCATGATTATCTGGGTCATGAAGATCTTTTTTGTATAGTTCTCCTGTGTATTCTTGTCACATCTTTTTTATATCTTCTGCTTCTGTTAGGTCCATACTATTTCCATCCTTTATTGTGCCCATATTGCATGACATGTTCCCTTGGGATCTCTTAATTTTCTGAAGACATCTCTAGTCTTTCCCAATCTATTGTTTTCCTCTATTTCTTTGCATTGATCACTGAGAAAGGCTTTCTTATCTTTCCTTGCTATTCTTTGGAACCCTGCATTCAAATGGGTGTACCCTTCCTTTTCTCCTTTGCCTTTTATTTCTCTTCTTTTCACAGTTATTTGTCAGGCCTCCGCAAACAACCATTTTTCCTTTTTTGCATTTCTCTTTCTTGGGATGGTCTTGATCCCTGCCTTTTGCACAACGTTCCAGTATGTAATTGTCAATTTCAAATTCCCTAACTATCTCTTCTCCCCATGCTTACTCCCGGTCACTATAAGTTTCTTCTCTAAGTCTGTGATTCTGTTTCTATTTAGTAAATAAGTTCATTTATATCCTTTTATTTTTTACATTCTGCATATGTCATTGACTTTCAGTTGCATTACATTTAAATAACATTATTCTTGTCAGCCTAGGCCTGTCCGTTGTTTCCTGACATTTACCTGGGTCTCACTTTCTTTGTATTATTTAACTTAAGAAAGGCAGTGAAAGCATTTTCCCCATCAGTTTTCCAAGTTTTTTCTGCTCTGTGCTCCCCCAATACAACACTTTTTCCCCAACATTTCTTCCTAATACAGTTTGATGCTACTTCTAAAGCTGTAAGATTAAAGTAAAGTCCTCATTTCCTTTTAATTTAGCGTAATCCTACATAAAACAAAATTGTCTTTTTTTCTTTTTTCTTTTTTTGAATGCTACTATTATACTATTCAAGGGACTTCCCAGGTAGCTCAGTGGTAAATAATCTGTCTGCCAGTGCAGGAGATGCAAGAGACATGGGTTTGATATCTGGGTTGGTAAGACCCCATGGAGTAGGAAATGGCAACCAGATCTAGTATTCTTGCCTGGAAAACTCATGGACAGATGAGCCTGGCGGGCTACAGTCCATGGGTCACAAAGAGTCGGACACAACTGAGCACAAGCCCAGACACTATACCAATGAAAGCAAAGATAGTTATAAATGACTGATTTCTATTCCAGAGTTTCTTTCTTTTGAAACTAGATGTAGCAAAATAATGTTGCTATAAAAGTGGGTCTAGTTCCCCCTGATAGTTCCAACAGTTAAAACTTATTCCTAATTTCTAAAATGTTATCATTACATTCAATATTTGCATTCCATTTTCTCAGATTAAGTTTTTTAATATTCTATAGAATCACAAACTTCAAATTCTGGGACAAGAAATATGCTATATTTTCAAAGTTAAGATTCTAAATTTTATTTTATCCTCGTAGGTTGCTAATGAACTAAATTAAAAACAGAAACAATTATATTTAGTCCTGATGTGAAAATTTTCTGTGCTGTCCACATCAAACAGTTATTGGGTATAGTCTTCCCCCCATCTTCCCTGCCCCAGGTAAAAGCACAACCAGGAGTGAGGTGTCTCTCTTTAGCTTTGGAAAATCCCTGGAAAGCTTTATAGCTAAAGGCACTCACCCTGGAGCACCCTTGCATCCCTGGGAATAAGCAGAGGTAATTACCTAAGGGAATCTAGAGAGTGGATCACAACATCACTGACATTCCACTTTACATTTCCTGGAAACATTTTTAAATAAAAACTTCCAGAAACAGCAACTACAGGATTCTGATGGACTTTTTTCTCCTGGGAGGAAATTCACAAGTGGGAATTGGGTGGAAAAAACTACAGTATCTGTCATGACAGCTGGTCTTGGACCACAGTCAATACTAGAATTTTCTTACTTTACAGTCCATTTCAGATTCCCCTCATTTTCAGCTCATTTCTCTAGGGTCTGGGTGGCTTCTCTAGTGCAATTACTTCAAACTCTTATCTCCAATAAGTGTTAGCCACTGACTCTGTGTGTGTGTGTGTGTGTGTGTGTGTGTGTGTGTGTGTGTGTGTGTGTGTGTGCGCATGCACTCAGTTACCCAACTGTGTGAGACTCTTTGTGAGCCCATGGACTGTAGCCCACCAGACTCCTCTGTCCATGGGATTTTCCAAGCAATATAGTGGAGCAGGCTCTCATTTCCTCCTCAAGGATATCTTCCCAAGCCAGAGAGTGAACACGGGGGTCTCCTGCATCTCTTGCCCTGTAAGGTTGATTATTTATTGCTGAGCCACAAGGAAAGCCACTGGCCACTATGCCATTATTAACCAATGACTGCTGAACTTGTCTATTTACCATCAAAATCAGGCAAAGTAGTATTAAGAGGTGACCAAGTGATTATTTAGAAGAAAACTGATTTCTTTCTATGCCACCCAATCACTATGTGATAGCAACTATACCTCTTGTTTATCAAGGGTCTGGTTTTTAAAGGTTCAGATATAAATTTCAGCAACATTTCTGGTTTGACACAGTTTTGTGCTTTCTCAAAAAACAGTATATGAGGAAAATATATACATTCAGATTTCATTTTTGCTATGCATTTAAGCTGAAAGACCAACCTGTGAAAATAAAATTACTACCATAATAAAAATCAGTACTTTTGATAAAGAACACATATATGTAGGGGAGCAGAACTTGCCACTCCCAAATATATCTCTTTGGTATATTAATTTTTAAAGCTGGTTACTTTCTAAGAAACAGCAGACATGGGCAAACTCTGAAAATTATGTGAAAATTACTTCTGTAATAGTCACTTACATGTTTAAGAAGAATCTCCATTTGCAAGAGTGTGTTTCTGTCTGTAACAGAAAGAGAAAGATGACCAAATCTTTATTAGAAACTCTTATCAGTGGAGAAGCAGTGAATTAAATCTACATAACAACTTTACTTTTTAAATTTTTACTCTGCTTTTCCTTGTAACCATAATTGACTCTCTTCACCCTAAACACCTTGGGGGTTTTTTTGTTTATTTTTTGTCTTTAGCAGAGGAAAGTATGTAAAGTGAAGTCTTCAGCAATTTTGGCAAGTTACTCAGTTTCCTGAATCTTACTCTTGTATTATATACAAGTTATTAAACTTTTGTTTGATTTTTTTTCTATTAATCTGTCTCAGGTCAGTTTAATTTTTAGACCATCCAGAAGAATCTAAAAAGGTGGGGTAAAATTTCTTCCTCCCTGAAACACACAAACAGGTCATGATTATTAATGAAGCAGTAGGAGTGTAAAAGCTGTTAATGCAGCTTTAAAAATGATAGGGATTTCAGAACAGGTGAAAGGAAGAGAAATATCGGTTAGAGGAGCCCTCAGCCAGAATGAAGACTGACTCCCTGATGAAATGGAACCACAAATATATTTATTCACCAGATAAACTGTTTTAGGCATTTGGCAATGATTTTTTTCATTTGTGTCTGGAAAGAGATATTTTAAATATCAAGCCCTGGCTATTTCCTCATGTGGCTTGATCAAAGTTGTTGCAAATGTTTTTGTCTTTTGCCTCCTCAGTGCTGTTGCCTACTGTTAAAATAATCCGAATCCTTGTAATGCAGAGTAGCTCAGCAAGATCTTTGATATTTTGTGTAGCCATTTACCAAGATTCACAATTTTTTTAGTGTATAATTTCACTAATAGACAGTTGTGAAAGTGAAAAGGGTAGTCACTCAGCTGTGTCCCACTCTTTGCAACCCCATGGACTGTAGCCTGCCAGGCTTATCTGTTCATGGAATTCTTCAGGCAAGAATATAAGAGTGGGTAGCCAACTCCTTCTTCAGGAGATCTTCCTGACCCAGGGATAGAACCTGGGTCTCCCGCATTGCAGGCAGTTTCTTTACTGTCTGAGTCACCAGAAAGCCCCTGGTGTGTGTATAATTTCACAAATGGACAGTAGGCATAGCTCTAAAATCATTGGTAGGAAAAAGAAATTTGTGTTTTAGAAGAGTTAACATAAAATTCTCCATTACAAATGCCCAGGAGTAGAGTTGTTGCATCATATGATAATTCTATTTTTATTCTTTTGAGGAACCTCAAAAGAAGTTCCTATATTTTCCATAGTGTCCTCACCAATTTACATTCCCACAAGCAGCGTATGAGGGTTCCCTTTTCTCCATTTCCACATCCCTGTCAACATTGATTATTTGCTGTATTTTTGAAAATAACCATTATGATAGGTGTGATGAGATATCTCATTGTAGTTTTGATTTGCATTTTCCTAACCAATAGTGATATTGAGCACCTTTTCTCATCCCTCTTGACATCTGTATTGATTTTTTTGGGGAAAAAAAATGTCCATTTAAGTCTTCTGCCCATGTTTCAAATCAAGTTGGTTGTTATTTTTTATATTGAGTTATATGAGCTCTTTATATATTTGGGATATTAACTCCTTATCAGATGTATCATTTACAAATATCTTCTCCCAGTCCATAGATTTTGCCATTTTATTGATGATTTCTTTCTTTGTGCTAAAGTTCTGAAGCTTGAATATTTTATTAGGCAAAATCATTTAAAAACTTTTTTACTGGAAGGCACACAAAAAGAAACCATAAAAATAATTTACTAGGACACTGAGGGAAAAACTACTCTGGTTGCAGAAGTCTTGATGTATCATTACATCAACCAGTTCAGTTGAAACAAAATACCCTGAAACCAAAAATGTTGTACAGACAACAGCTGATGTTAGGGGTTGGGTAAAAGAGTTTGGAGTTCTTGTTAGTGTGTGGTTCATGCAGTAAAAGCACTCTCTTTAAAATGGAGCACGAAAAGCCTATATGTGCAAATTATGCTAAATTGCAGGGTATGATACAAATATTTACTATTGCAGCACACCACGGGGGAGATAAAGTTCATTGTGCAGCTGAACATCGTCCAGCAGCACTCAGCATTATGAAGCTAACCAAAGAGAAAAGACAGCTTGTTATAAATTTCATGACATCTTTTTATTGGTTATATATCCATAGTTTGCATAAAAGTAAACAGTAGGCATAAAATAGCGAATTTAAACTTTGAAATGAATGGGGAAAAGACAGTATTTTACCTTTAAGCATTTAGATTTTTTAAATAGGAACTATCTTATATCTATAACCAATATAATCTCAGAGTTAGCAGTAAGCATGTAAATACAGGTTGATGAATATTTAGTATTATAAGGTTTGCAAGAATCTACAAGGTTTTAAGCCCAGCGTTCTCAGTGTCACTCCTGGCTGTTGAGGCCCTATCTTGCTGGGCATGTGATGCTACCAATATTTTCCTAATTTTATGTAACTTCCTTTCATTCAGTGAATACCATATTTTTCTTTTTAATGCAACTCTTTCCTAAATTGAAGTTGATTTTTTTTTTTTTTTGGGGGGGGGTGTCTATTTTGGACTTTGATCACTTCATCTATACTTGATGCTTTAACCAGTGTCATTTAGGTTTTTTTTTTTTTTTCTTTTCTGCTTTGTGGGCTAAAAACTTACTGTTCTCCAAAACAATCATATCTGTTTTCAGAGTAGCAATCTCAGACATTTTCTGAGGAGCCATCAGCTGCATTTTGAGGATCCCATCTTTGTAGATGACATCCTTGTTTGGCATACATGATCCACTCGAATGAAGGTGCATTTCTGCTTGGTGAGTGGTAAACACACTAAGGCATGAGTGTCAAAGCAGAGCAGCTTCTTCTCTGAGTAAGTGCTCCCCTCTGGTGCTCCAGTGCAGGGGCTGACAGAGGAATAAGCTGTCATGGGGGAAGCAAGAGCTGCAGCAGCCTCCAGGGGACTACATAAATAACACCAGATGAGACGGGCACAATTTAGGCCACCACTTCCTTAGAGAAGGGGATGGCTACCCATTCCAGTATTCTTTCAGTGCAGAATTCCATGGACAGAGGAGACTGGTGAGCTACAGTCCACGGGGTCACAAAGAGTCAGGCACGATTGAGCATTTCTTTTCACTTTGCCTCTGTTTTCTGGATGTATTCACTGCCTGTCCCTATCTAGTTAGATGGTTCCTAGTCTTCAGGTTCTAATGGACTTGAATCTGGTAGTGCAGATCTAATTGATGGCCTTTGAAACATGGTGATACAAAAGCCTGATGGGACTGTTTGAAGAATAGAAATCAAGCAAGCTTCTCACAAAGGTCGTTGTAAATTGAAACTGAGCATTTGCCCAGAAGATAAGATATCCAAGGGAGTTTTTTTGCTTTGTCATAAAAAAATATTGCGGCGTGCTTGTATAGGGAAGTAATGTAACTGAGGGGGAAATTAATTATTAATTAAGGAAAGGAGATACTTTAAAGAGTTAAAATCTCTTAAGTATTTCAGAGAGTTGGAACCTAGGTCAGGACTGGAGGGGTCAGACTTGGGAATGGGACAGGCTAGTCTAGATATTGTAAAGGGGATGGCAAGGCTGAGCATGTGGGTTCTGATGTTGTTTTACTGTTTTAATCTTGAATCTTTGCTTTTTTGTTACTGGTACTCTTTAAGAGTCTTACAGTTCTTGGATTTGTGTTCAGACTATAAAGAGATGACTATAATAATGGCAACAAGTCTTTTAAGTGTATTCCATTGGAAGGAAAGGCTGCCTGCTAGCTATCTAATGCTGATGGAATATAGACTAGATGTCTCACTGACTAGGGTGTTGGCAGAGAATAGCAAGCAATCTGCCTCTCCACCAGGCCTCTATAGTATGAACAGGAGAGCGCACCACACTCATTTTGATTGTGAGCAAACTCCCCAGCATCTTGTTCATTATCTTTGGCAATGAACACATTCAGCTTCTGCTTTGGTCAGATCTACTACTTCTTCAAGTCAGAAGAAGTAGGGAGAAGGATACCACTGATTTTCCATCAGCTAATCTTCTCAGGTCAATGTAACACAACTGCTGTGTGATAAGTCCACTCCATTTTATTCTCAGAATTGATACTTCCCTGAAAAGCTTTTATATTGAAAGCTTCTTTCTTTCTCTAATTGTTAACATCTATTAATAGCTTTTAACCCTGCTTTACATTGCTTTGAATATAAAGTGAAGTGAAGTGAATTTGCTCAGTCGTGTCCGACTCTTTGCGACCCCATGGACTGTAGCCTACCAGGCTCCTCAGTCCAAGGAATTTTTCAGGCAAGAATACTGGAGTGGGTTGCCATTTCCTTCTCCAGGATATCTTCCCGACCCAGAGATTGAACCTGGGTCTCCCACATTGCAGGCAGACGCTTTACCGTCTGAGCCACCAGGGACGCCCTTTGAATGTAAAGACTGGTTTTAAGTTTGAGTAGAGATTTCTTATAAGGTTGCTAACTCATCGTTTTCTCTTAAAGTTGTGCATTAAGAATCTGCCTTCTGTGCAGAAGACGCAGGAGATGCCGATTTCCGACTCAGATCCCTGAGTTGGAAAGATCCCCTGGAGGAGGGCATGACAACCCACTCCAGTATTCTTTCCTGGAGAATCCCCATGGACAGAGAAGCCTGGCAGGCTACAGTACATGGGTCATAAGGTATAATATAAAATTATCTTTAGTATTTTCATAACTTTTTTGCAGTTAAAATAATGTGTTCTGGGGTTTGATTTTTTTTTTTAATATGTTTTGAAAAGTTTAGTTGATTACTTTAAAATTTTCTCTTTTCATGTGTAGAAGAATTTCTAAGAAGATTTTTTCCAAATGAAGCAATTCTTTTCTTCATTCCCAACAAATGCCAAAAATGGTAACTGGCCCTAGTGTCAGTAGAAGTTTTGCTTGTGTAAACTGCCAAATCAGGTCCCGTGGGTGGAATCTGACAGCTGTATAATGCCATACTGCAAATTTCTCGACAGCTGAGCACAGGAAGAAATTCCATTTGAAGATCTGAAAGTTCAGGAGAAATTTAGTTGAGTGGAAGGAAATTTCACACTTGGAACATACATCAGCTTTTGAAACTATTTTTGGTTTTTCTTTGAAAAGTATCAGATTATTTATTTAAGTATTTATTATCAGATAATAAATCATTAAGAACTCAGTTTTACATTGCTAAGCATACACTGTTCTGCTTCTTTGCCTGTCTAATCTTCTAGTTTAATGACTGGAATTGTTTCATGGTTTCAATAACAATTTTAAAATATTTTATGGTCAGGAATTTATTACCTAAGAAAATAATTTTGTATATTAATGTAGAATCTTGGAAAAAACATAAATATTATACATACTTTTTGATGTTAGAATTAAAGATTTCAATAAGTTTTTTTCAAATGAAGTACTAAAATTTTTCTCTGGTACTGCTCAAATCAATTACATTGCTTTTTCATTCATTTGTTAATTATTAAATATAATGTATCTGCCAGAAATAGTTAAAAACCAGCAGTTCTTAACCATAATAGATAAGATTTATGCTCTAGGGTTTAGTTTACTTCAGTCTATTGAAATAAGTTTTCAAATAATGTGGAATAGGAGCTGTTACATAGGGACAGTGTACAGGATTCTTTAAAATCAGATAAATCCAGATTAAAATGGTAGTATTACCACTTACACACATAGTAAGTTTACCTATTCAACAATACTATTTTTTAAATTAAAAAGAGATAATTTTTTTTGTGTTTAATACATAAGCATTCAATAAATTTTATCTATTAATTTAGTGTTAGAAATCAGCTATAATTGTCCACAGATATATGCCATGAGAATACAAAAAATTATATCCTTATGATTATCTTGGAAAGGCTCAAAAACTCAGCTTTATTTCCCTAGATTTCTAAAGATTAATACAAATTTTCTAACTATTCAAGGGTATAGATTTTCCAAATGTTGAAATAACCCACTAAGAAATGTCTCAGTGGTTTTTAAGGAATTATATGTGTGTGTGTACAAGTGGATGAACAAGAGTCCAACAAAAAATAGAAAATCAGCTTGGCTTCAGATAAATGAAATAGTTTGCATGACATAATCATTAACACAGGAAATGTCAGACCCCCTAACTGGAATAAGGAAGATCATGAAAGTCTACCTAGTAGGTTGATCTGAGAGACTACTAAAAATATTTGACCAACTTTATTAGAAATCTTATTTTAAAAAGAGATGGGGACTAAAAAGAACAACAACAAAAAAAAAGAATTTTTGATCCTATAAGAAAACAATAAAATATTAATATTCAAATTAAAATACAGATAAAAAGCACCCATATGTATACATCTGGGTGAGATAAACAATAAAAAAGAGAAGATTTATGTAAGTTTCCAATCCAAAATTGTAGAGGAAAGTGAGTTTGCCATCAATATTTTGAGGAGAAGAGTAGTATATAAATCTAAGTTGACAAGGTTTGGAAAAGAAAAAAAGAAATGTTTGGTTAACATTTGGTAGAAACAAATGGTGATCTTTCTGTGGCATACAAATAACTTATGAAGAGTAATATTAAACCTCAAGGGACAGTGAGACAGTTTTGATCTCTATCTTTTAGTACAACTCAGGATATCTAGGGGCTTCCCTTGTAGCTAAATCAGTAAAGAATCTGCCTGCAATACAGGAGACTTGGGTTCGATTCCCAGGTTGGGAAGATACCCTGGAGAAGGAAATGGCAACCTACTCCAGTATTCTGGCCTAGAGAATCCCATGGACAGAGGAGCCTGGCAGGCTACAGTCCATGGGGTCTCAAGAGTTGGACACGATTGAGTGACTAAACCACCACCAAAGCATCTATTGGTGATACATCCTTTCTCAAATTAAGAGAATTTCTGTTACATTTTAATTCATGCCAAATTCTTCCAGACAAAAATTAACCATGCCTCTCTAATGTTTCTGTGTTTCTTGAAAATTTCTGAGTTCCACCTTAGCTCTCAAAGTGACTTTATGAGTGAATTCTGCAGAGGGGTTCACAGGCACAGGAATTTAACATTGTAGTAATTGCATTAAAAGGATTTTTTATTATGTAGTTATACTTTAGCTGTAAAGTCATGGTTCTTCACACATGCTGGAGTGTCATTTTCAGCTGTCTACAAATGGGCTGTACAGGTTACATATCTTTTTTCTATAGCCAGAGGGATGCTAAGCCCACTGTACCTTCCCAATCCACCAAGTACTTAACACTGACACTGAACAAAACTTGGCATCCCCAGAAATATACTTAGGTGCCCCACAAGTCCTTTTAACAATAACAAACAGTGAAACCACTCAGTTTATAAAGGCAGAACAGCTATCAGAGTGAAAAAAAAATCATTATTTTCTTTTGGCTTAAATTTTACTTGAAGAATATATATATTTTTTAAAGAAATTTGACTTTGTGCAGAGGGCTACAAATTTGGAGCTTACTACTACCAGCACATCAATGTGAACTTTCTTCAGCCCATGGTTTCCCTCTTAAAATGATGTTTTGTTATATCACAGGCTTGTGACATACGAAATAGGCTTCTGTTCTTATAAAATTCACAGGTTGTAGACAGTAGAGGGCTACTATAAATAAGCAGAGAATCATTTTTGTCTCTGAAACAGCAAAATGTTCTCTTAATAGACCAGTATGTTACCTGATTCAAGGTCACACCTAATTGTGAGAAAATTATAACTAAGGGAAAGTTGATCTAGAAACAGCAATTAATGTATTAGCATATTATTTATTAACCTTTTGAGATACATATATTTTATTTATATAATATATATTCTCCAGGCATTAATACTGGAGTGGGTTGCCATGCCCTGCTCCAGGGAACCGTCCTGACCCAGGGATCAAACCCGTGTCTCTTACCTCTCCTGCATTGGCAGGTGGGTTCTTTAACTCACACATACTTGCATCTATATACACAAATGGGCTTCCCTGGTGGCTCAGAAGGATACATAATCCCTAGCGGTAAAGAATCTGCCTGCAACGCAGAAAACCCAGGTTCAATCCTTTGGTCAGGAAGATCCCCTGAAGAAGGGAATGGCTACCCATGGATATCCACTCTAGTATTCTTGCCTGGAGAATTTCATAGACAAAGGAGCCTGATGGGCTACAGTCCATGAGGTCACAAAGAGGTGGACACGACTAAGTGACTGACACTATATACATATGGATACACATATATATGACATATATTCACAAGACAAAACTACAGAAGTGTATTGGTGTATCAGGACCATGATGATCTTCACCTTACTGGCAATAAAAAATACATGTGGTAAGGATCTAAATGGTGATGATAAATGTACTACAAGAAAGACACCAGTCTTATCTTTCAGTTATTTTATAATCTGGCCTTTACAGATCTTCCAACCTTTCCTGAAACCTCTTGATACAAAGGTGCCAAATACTGTAGGTGCTGACAGTCTCTGCAGAATAGAAAATCTCCTTTAATAGGTTCTGCCCTCAAAAAAATGAGATATTTATTAAGCAGAAGAATAACTTAAGGACATACTTAATTATCCTGCAAATTTTACTAAATGCAAGAGGCAACAATTACACAGTCAGATAACTAGAGGGACTCATGAAATTCCACAGGGTATATTCATGTAAGGTTTCAATAAAGAAAAAGAATGTTGTATAGCAAGAAAATAGAGCACAGACAAATCTCAGAGAAGCCCAGTACTTCCTGTTGTGTTACAAAGGCCTGTTCTCAACTACACAGAATGCACTCTGTCTTCCAACCATCAAGACACATGCATAATGCCTTGATTTCCAGGCATTCACAGTCCTAAATGGAGAGAGGTCTCTTAATGTATCATGTAGCCTCCATCAGACTTCATGACCACATAGAAACCAAGCAGTGGTAAAGAATCCACCAGCCAATGCAAGAGACATAAAAGATACAGGTTTGATTCCTGGATCGGGAAGATTTACCTGGAGTAGGAAATGGCAACCCACTCCAGTATGCTTACCTGGAAAATTCCATAGACAGAGGAGCCTGGCAGGCTGCAGTTCATGGGGTCACAGAGAGTTGGACTTGACTAAGCATGTATGTACATAAGACATGAAAATGGAAACCATGTAAAAATCATAAATGTGTTTACTTTCTATAAATAACATAAACAAGCTGGTTTAGCAGGCCATCTGATCTCTCAGATTATAGTGGAGGATTATATTAATCATTAATTAGCTCATTTAAATCAAGTTTGGTCAAGTTCATCACCATGGCTCTAGGCCTTTTTTGAGATAAACTCCAGCTTGCCACAGAGCAACTGATACTAACACCATACCTACGGAAAGAAAAATCAATGTGTCAAACATTTTAATATGACAAAGGCAAAAACAAAATTTATAAAAGGAATACAAGATTCAAAAGATAAAACCACCAGCAGTTTGGAAAGACTGAATTTTGAACATTTAGAAGGATGGGAAATAATAAGTATCATTTAGTAGAAGAGTCAGTCTGAACATTTACTCTTGATTAGGCTGACCAAGCATACACAAATCCCCCAAAATTCAGTTGGTTACAAATTCTGCATATAAACATGATGTGTAGAGATGTTACCAGAAATATATACCAATATTTTGCTAAACTTTTTATCTTGGGCCAGACCTACACCAGTTTCTTTATCAGTTCTTTTTTAAACTTTATTTTTAATTGGAGGATAATTGCTTTACAATATTGTGTTGCTTTCTGCCATAAATCAACATGAATCATCCATAGGTATACATATGTCCCTTCCCTCTTGAATATCCCTTCCATCTCCCACCCCACCCCAACACCTCTAGGTTGTCACAGAACATGGGATTTGAGCTCCCTGAATCATAAAGCAAATCTTAATGACATCAAGGAGAAGCAGAGAGAGTATAAGAAGGAGGGGCTGAGATTGACTGGGTATCTTTCACATTTTGGGATGCAGAAGTCTAGACAGATCCCATTATATTCAATTATAGACCATTTTAGACACTGATTATACAGAAAACAGTTCTTTAAGGTAAATTAAATCCTTGTGATAACTGTATCTTGAACTTTTCTGATGGCTCAGTGGTAAAGAATCTGCTTGCTAATTTAGGAGATGTGGGTTTGATCCCTGGGTCAGGAAGATGCCTCAGAAACGGAAATGGTAAGCCACTGGGAAATCCCATGGACAGAGGAGCCTGGAGGGCTACAGTCCATGGGATCGCAAAGAGTCAGATATGACTTAGTGACTAAACAACAACAATAACTATATCTAAGAACAGAAACTAAAATAGTATTAAAAGCTGTTGCAATCTGCTAATTAAATTTGTGAGCATTTTTTAATTAAAAAATCTAGAATTGTTATCATACACTGTTTCCCCAGTCAACTACTGCATCTTCATTTCATATCCAACACAGTTTATAGGCTTCAGCATCGTAAATACATTCATTTGTGAAACATGTTTCCTGCTTCTTTGTTTAACATAATAGAGGTGTATAAGAAATATATTTTTTATGTTATAAACAAGTTCATCACACTGACCAATTTTAGAATCAAAGTCACTTAAAAATAGCCTGCAGAGGAGAAGTTTCACTGGTTATCTTTATGTTTCTTGCTTATTCTTCAAACATTATGATAAATAGCTAATTGGGAAGACTGGCAAGCCTTTAAAATATAAATGCTGTTTCATTCAACCTCATTTTCTTTGTTTCTTTACAATATTGTGCTACTGTCTGCCATACATCAACATGAATCATCTGTAAGTATACATATATTTTCCTGGATTCACACCACTATTGAAGGCAAAAGAAGAAGGATTCTTTTTTTTTTTTTTTTTTTAATTTACTTTTTTATTGAAGGATAATTGCTTTACAGAATTTTGTTGTTTTCTGTCAAACCTCAACATGAATCAGTCATCGGTATACATACCCTTCCTTTTGAACCTCCCTCCCATCTCCCTCCCCATCCCACCCTTCTAGTTTGATAAAGAGCCGCTGTTTTGAGTTTCCTGAGCCATACAGCAAATTCCCATTGGCTATATATTTTACATATGGCAATGTGGGTTTCCACATTACTTTCTCCATACATCTCACCCTCTCCTTCCCTCTCCCCATGTCCATAAGTCTATTCTCTATTTCCATTTCTCCATTGCTGCCCCATAAATAAATTCTTCAGTGCCATTTTTCTCGATTCTGTATATGTGTGTTAGAACATGATATTTATCTTCCTCTTTCTGACTTACTTCAGTCTCTATAGCAGGTTCTAGATTCACCAAACTCATCAGAACTAAGTCAAATGCATTCCTGTTTATGGCTGAGTAATATTCCATTGTGTACATGTACCACAACTTCTTTATCCATTCATCTGCCGATAGCCATCTAGGTTACTTCCATGTTCTAGCTATTATAAATAGTGCTGCGATGAGCAATGGGATACATGTGTCTTTTTCAATTTTGGTTTCCTCAGGGTATATGCCTAGGAATGGGATTGCTGAGTCACATGGTGGTTTTGGAACAAGCAACTGTGAGGAGATACCCCACGTCTAAGGTCAGGAACAGCTATTTCACTTTGCTGGAGTGACTTTGAGGAGATACCCCAGTCCAAGATCAGAGAAACCCCTGTAAGATGGAAGGCTGTGAAGAGATACCCCATGCCCAAGGGCAAAGGAGAAGTCCCAGCAAGTTGGTAGGAGGGGTGAATTTGCATTTAGAATCAAACCCAAGTCCCACCAGAGACACTCAGAGGGCTCAAACAAACCTTGTGTGCACTTGGACCCAGGGAACCCACAGAGACTGAGACAAAACTGTGAGTGTCTCTTGTGGAGGTAAGGATCAGCAGTGGCCGGCCACAGGGACAGGGGCTCTGGGTGCAGCAGACCTGGGTGTGGCATAAGCCCTCTTGAAGCCAGTCACCATTAACCCCACCATAGAGCTACCAGAACTTACACAGGACTGGGAAATAGACTCTTGGAGGCCACAAACAGAACATTGTGTGCTCCAGGACCCAGAAGAAAGGAGCAGTGACCCCACAGGAGACTGACTCAGTCAGTCTCTCCCATCAGGAAGCTTCCATGGGTTTTTTTATCCTTCTCCATCAGAGGGCAGACAGACTGAAAACCACGGTCACAGCAAATTAACCAATCTAATAACAGGGACCACAGACTTGTCTAACTCAATGAAACTATAAGCCATGCTGTGTAGGGCCACACAAGACAGACAGGTCATGGTGGAGAATTCTGACAAAATGTGGTCCATTAGAGAAGGGAATAGCAGACCAGTTCAGTATTATTGCCTTGAGAACCCCATGAACAGTATGAAAAGACAAAAAGATAAGACACTGCAAGTTGAATTCCTCAAGTCGGTAGGTGCTCAATATGCTACTGAGATCAGTGGAGAAATAACTCCAGAAAGAATGAAGAGATGGAGCCAAGGCAAACACAACACCCAGTTGTGGATATGACTGGTGATGGAAATAAGTTCCAATGCTGTAAAGAGCAATATTGCATAGAAACCTGGAATGTTAGGTCTATGAATCAAGGCAAATTGGAAGTGGTCAAACAGGAGATGGCTAGAGTGAACGTCAACATTTTAGGAATTAGTGAACTAAAATGGACTGGAATGAATGAATTTAACTCAGATGACCATTATATCTACTACTGTGGGCAAGAATCACTTAGAAGAAATGGAGTAGCTAGCCATCATAGTCAACAAAAAAGTCCAAAATGCAGTACTTGGAAGCAGTCTCTAAAAGACAGAATGATCTCTGTTCATCTCCAAGGCAAACCATGCAATATCACGGTAATACAAGTCTATGCCCTGACCGGTAATGCTGAAGAAACGGAAGTCGAACGGTGTGTGAAGACCTACAAGACCTTCTAGAACTAACACCCAAAAAACATGTCCTTTTCATTATAGAGGACTGGGAAGCAAAATTAGGAAGTCATGACACACCTGGAGTAACAGGCAAATTTGGCCTTGGAGTACAGAATGAAGCAGGGCAATGGCTAAGAGTTTTGCCAAGAGAACGAACCGGTAATAGCAAGCACCCTCTTCCAACAACACAAGAGAAGACTCTACACATGGACATCACCAGATGGTCAACACCAAAATCAGATTGATTATATTCTTTGCAGCCAAAGGTGGAGAAGCTCTGTAAAGTCAGCAAAAACAAGACCAGAAGCTGACTGTGGCTCAGATCATGAACTCCATATTGCCAAATTCAGATGGAAATTGAAAAAAGTAGGGAAAACCACTACAGCATTCAGGTATACCCTAAATCAAACCCCTTGTGATTTTACAGTGGAAGTGAGAAATAGATTTAAGGGACTAGATCTGATAGACTGAGTGCCTGATGAACTATGGATGGAGGTTTGTGACACTGTACAGGAGACAGGGACCAAGACCATCCCAAAGAAAAAGAAATGCAAAAAAGCAAAATGGCTCCTTGAGGAGGCCTAACAAATAGCTTTGAAATGAGGAGAAATGAAAAGCAAAGGAGGAAAGGAAAGATATATCCATTTGAATGCTGAGATCCAAAGAATAACAAGCAGAGATAAGAAAGCTTTCCTCAGTGATCAGTGCAAAGAAATAGAGGAAAGCAAAGAATGGAAAAGACTAGAGCTCTCTTCAAGAAAATTAGAGATACCAAGGGAACATTTCATGCAAAGATGGGCACAATAAAGGATGGAAATGGTGTGGCCCTAACAGAAGCAGATGATATTAAGAAGAGGTGGCAAGAATACACGGAAAAACTATACAAAAAAGATCTTCATGACCCAGATACTCACTATGCTGTGATCACTCACCTAGAGCCAGACATCCTGGAATGTGAAGTCAAGTGGGCCTTAGGAAGCATTGCTATAAACAAAGCTAGAAGAAGTGATGGAATCCCAGTTGAACTATTTCAAATCCTTAAAGATGATACTGTGAAAGTGCTGCCCTCAATATACCAGCAAATTTGGAAAACTCCGCAGTGACTTCAGGACTGGGAAAGGTCAGTTTTCATTCCATTCCCCAAAAAGGCAATGCCAAAGAATGCTCAAACTACCACACAATTGCACTCATCTCACATGCTAGTAAAGTAATGCTCAAAATTCTCCAAGCCAGGCTTCAACAATACATAAACCATGAAATTGCAGATGTTCAAGCTGATTTTAGAATGGCAGAGGAACTAGAGATCAAATTGCCAACACCCGCTGGATCATTGAAAAAGCAAGAGAGTTCCAGAAAAACATCTATTTCTACTTTATTGACTATGCCAAACCTTTTGACCATGTGGATCACAACAAGCTGTGGAAAATTCTTCAAGATATGGGAGTACCAGGCCACCTGACCTGCCTCCTGAGAAATCTGTATGCAGGTCAGGAAGCAACAGTTAGAACTGGACATGGAACAACAGACTGATTTCAAATAGAAAAAGGAGTACATCAAGGCTGCATATTGTCACCCTGCTTACTTAACTTATATGCAGAGTACATCATGAGAAATGCTGGACTGGAGGAATCACAAGCTGGAATCAAGATTGCTGGGAGAAATATCAATAACCTCAGATATGCTGATGACACCACCCTTATGGCAAAAAAGTGAAGAACTAAAGAGCCATTTGGTGAAATTGAAAGAGGAGAGTGACAAAGTTTGATTAAAGCTCAACATTCAGAAAACTAAGATCTTGGCATCTAGTCCCATCACTTCATGGCAAATATATGGGGAAACAGTGGAAACAGCAGTAGACTTTATATTTTGGTGCTCCAAAATCACTGCAGATGGTGACTGTAGCCATGAAATTAAAGGATGCTTAGTCCTTGAAAGAAAAGTTATGGCCAACATAGACAGCATATTAAAAAGCAAAGATATTTCTTTGCTAACAAAGGTCCGTCTATTCAAGGCTATGTTTCTTCCAGTAGTCATACATGGATGTGAGAGTTGGAATGTAAAAGAAGCTGAGCGCTGAAGAATTGATGCTTCTGAACTGTGGTGTTGGAGAATACTCTTGAGAGTCCTTGGACTGCAAAAAGATCCAACCGGTCCATCCTAAAGGAATTTAGTCCTGAATATTCATTGGAAGGATTGATGTTGAAGCTGAAACTCCAATATTTTGGCTACCTGGTGCGAAGAACTGACTCACTTGAAAAGACCGTGATGCTGGGAACAGTTGAGAGCGGGAGGAGAAGGGGACGACAGAGGAGGAGATGGTTGGATGTCATCAACCATCATGTTGATGATGACATCAACTCATGTCAAAGGACATGAGTCTGTGTAAACTCCGAGAGTTGGTGATGGACAGAGAGTCCTGGTGTACTGCATTCCATGGGGCTGAAGAGTTGGACACGACTGAGCAACTGAACTTAATTGAATTGATGATGGTTTTATTCTTTTTTTTTTTTTAAGTAGTTCCATACTGTCTTCCATAGTGGCTGTATCAATTTACATTGCCACCAACAGTGCAAGACTGTTCCCTTTTCTCCACACCATCTTCAGCATTTATTGCTTGTAGACTTTTTGATGATGGCCATTCTGACCGGCGTGAGGTGATATCTTATTGTGGTTTTGACTTGCATTTCTCTAATGATGAGTAATGTGGAGCATCTTTTCATGTGTTTGTTAACCATCTGTATGTCTACTTGAAGAAATGTCTTCTTAGATTTTTTCCCCATTTTTTTGATTGGGTTGTTTGTTTCCCTGGTATTGAGTTGTATCAGCTGCTTGTATATTTTGGAAATTAATCCTTTGTCAGCTTTTTCATTTTCTATTATTTTCTCCCATTTCGAGGGTTGTCTTTCACCTTGCTTATAGTTTCCTTTGCTGTTAAAAAGCTTTTAAGTTCAATCAGGTCCCACTTATTTACTTTTGTTTTTATTTCCATTATTCTGGGAAGTTGGTCATAGAGGATCTTGCTTTGATTTATGTCATCAAGTGTTTACTGCCTATGTTTTCCTCTAAGAGTTTTATAGTTTCTGGTCTTACATTTAGGTCTTCAATCCATATTGAGTTTATCTTTTCATATGGTATCAGGAAGTGTTCTAATTTTATTCTTTTACATGTAGCTGTCCAGTTTTAACAGCACCATTTATTGAAGAGGGTACTGCTGCTCTGTTGTATATTCTTGCCTCTTTTATTAAAGATAATTTATCCACAGGTATATGGGTTTATTTCTGGGCTTTCTATTTTGTTCTATTGTTCTATATTTCTGTTTTTGTGCCAGTACCATACTGTCTTGATGGCTGTAGCTTTTTAGTATGATCTGAAGTCTTGAATGTTGATTCTTCTAGATCCATTCTTCTTTCTCAAGACTGCTTTGTCTATTCAGGGTCTTTTGTGTTTCCACATGAATTGTGAAATTTTTTGTTTTAGTTCTGTGAAAAATGCCATTGGTAATTTGATGGGGATCGCATTGATTCTGTAAATTGCATTTGGTCCTATAGTCATTTTCATGATATTGATTCTTTCTACCCAGGAACATGAAATACTCTCCATTTGTTTATGTTGTCTTTGATTTCTTCATTAGCACCTATAATTTTCTTTGTACAGTTCTTTTGTCTCCTCAGGTAAGTTTATTCTAGATATTTAATTCTTTTTGTTGCAATGGTAAATGGGTTTGATTCCTTAATTTTTCTTTCTGATTTTTCATTGTTAGTATATAGAAATATAAATGATTTCTGTGTATTGATTTTGTATCCTGTAACTTTGCTAAATTCACTGATGAGCTCTAGTAGTTTTCTGATACTATCTTTAGGGTTTTCTATGTACAGTATCATGTCATCTGCAAGCAGTGAGAGCTTTATTTCTCCCTTCCAATTAGATTCCTTTTTTTTCTTTTTCTTCTCTGATTGCTGTAGCTAGGACTTACAGAACTATGTTGAATAATAGTTGTGAAAGTAGACACCCTTGTCTTCTTCCTGATCTTAGGGGGAATGCTTTCAGTTTTTCACTATTGAGAATAATGTTTGCTATAGGCTTATCACATATGGCCTTTATTATGTGGAGTTAGGTTCCATTTATGCCCAGTTTTTGAAGAGTTTTAATCATAAATGGGTGCCAAATTTTGTCAAAGGCTTTTTCTGCATCTATTGATATTATTGTATGGTTTTTATCTTTCAATTTGTTAATATTGTATATCACATTGATTGATTTATATATATTGAAAAATCCTGGCATTCCTGGACTAAAACCAACTTGACCGTTGTTGTATGAGTTTTCAATGCATAGCTGAATTCTGTTTGCTAAAATTTTGTTGAGGATTTTTGCATCTATGTTCATCAGTGATATTGGCTTGTAGTTTTCTTTTTTTGTGTTGTCCTTCTCTGGTTTTGGTATCAGGGTGATGGAGGCCTCATTGAAGTGTTCCTTCCTCTGCAATTTCTTGAAAGCTTTTAGAAGGATAGGCATAAGCTCTACTCTTCTCTAAATGTTTAATAGAATTCTTCTGTGAAGCCATCTTGTCCTGGGCATTTCTTGGGGGTAAGATGTATGATCACAGCTTAAATTTCAGTGGTTGTAATTGGGATGTTCAGAATTTCTATTTCTTCCTGGTTCAGCCTTAGAAGATTGAACTTTTCTAAGAACCCATCCATTTCTTCCAGGTTATCAATTTTGTTGACATATACTTGTTCATAATAGTCTCTGATAATCCTTTGTATTTCTGCATTGTCTGTTGTAACCTACCCTTTTTCATTTCTAATTTTGTTGATTTGATTCTTCTCTCTCTCTTTTTTTTCCTTGATGAATCTGGCTAAAGGATTGTCAATTTTGTTTATCTTCTCAAAGAACAGGCTTTTAGTTTTGTTAATCTTTACTATTGTTTCTTTCACTTCTTTTCTGCTCAGATCTTTATGATTTCTTTCCTTCTACTAATTTTGGGTGTCTTTTGTTCTTTTTCTAGTTTTTTTAGGTGGAAAATTAGATTGTCTGATTGATGTTTTTCTTGTTTCTTGAGGTAGGATTGCATTGCTATAAACTTCCCTCTTAGAACTGCTTTTGCTGCATCACATAGGTTTTGAAATGCTGTGTTTCAATTGTCATTTGTTTCTAGAAATGTTTTGACTTCCCTTTTGATTTCTTCAGTAACCTCTTGATTATTTGGAAACATGTTGTTTAACCTCCATGTCTTTGTGTTTCTTAAAGTGTTTTTCTTATAACTGATATCTAGTCTCATAGCGTTGTGGTCAGAGTGATGCTCGATATGATTTCAATTTTCTTAAATTTATTGAGGTTTGATTTTTGACCCAAGATGTGGTCTATCCTGGAGAATATTCCATGTGCACTTGAGAAGAAAATGTGTTCTTCTGCATTTGGATGGAATGTCCTGAAGATATCTATGAGATCCATCTCATCTAATATATTATCTAAGACGTGTGTTTCCTTATTAATTTTCTGTTTTGATGATCTGTCCATTGGTATGAGTGGGGTGTTAAAGTCCCCTACTATTATTGTGTTACTGTCCATTTCTCCTTTTATGTCTTTTAGCGTCTGTCTTATGTGTTGAGATGCTCCCGTGTTGGGTGCATAGATATCTACAATTATGTCTTCCTCTTGGATTGATCTCTTGATCATTATGTAGTGTCCTTCCTTATCTTTTGTAATCTTCTTTATTTTAAGGTCTATTTTGTCTGATATGAGGATTGCTACTCCAGATTTCTTTTGTTTGCCATTTGCATGGAATATAGTTTTCCATCCTCTCATTTTCAGTCTCTATGTGTCTTGAGGTCTAAAGTGGGTTTCTTGTAGACAGTATATTTATGGGTCTTATTTTTGTACCCATGCAGCCAGCCTGTGTCTTTTCATTGGAGCATTTAATCCATTTACATTTAAAGTAATTATTGATATGTATGTTCCTGTTGCCATTTTCTCAATTGTTTGGGGTTGAATTTGTAGGTCTTTTCTTCCACTGTATTTCTTGTAAACAAATCCCTTTAACATTTGTTGTAAAACTGGTTTGGTTGTACTGAATTCTCTTTTACTTGTCTGAAAAGTTTTTTATTTCTCCACCAATTTTGAATGAGATCCTTGCTGGGTACAGTAATCATGGTTGTAGGTTTTTCCTTTTCAGTACGTAAATATATCCTGCCATTCCCTTTTGGCTTGCAATTTTTCTGCTGAAAGATTAGCTGTTAAGCATGTGGATTTTCCCTTGTATGTTACTTGCTGCTTTTCCCTTACTGCTTTTAGTATTCTTTCTTTGTGTTTAATCTTTGTTAATTTGATTAGCATGTGTTTTGGCATGTTTCTCCTTGAGTTTATCCTGTATGGGACTCTTTGCACCTCTTGGCCTTGATTGACTATTTCCTTTTCCATGTTGGAGAAATTTTCAACTATAATCTCTTCAAAAGTTTTCTTATATCCTTTCTTTTTCTCTTCTTCTTCTGGGACCCTTATTATTTAAATCTTGGTGTGTTTGATATTGTCCCAAAGGTCCCTGAGATTATCCTCTGTTCTTTTCATTCATTTTTTACTTTATTCTGCTCTTCAGAGTTATTTCCACCATTTTAACTTCCAGCTCACTGATTCGTTCTTATGCTTCAGATATTCTGCTATTGATTGATTCCTTCTAGAGTATTTTTAATGTCAGTAATTGTACTGTTTGTCTCTGTATGTTTATTTTTTAATTCTCCTAGGTCTTTGTTATTTGATTCTTGCATTTTTTCCATTTTGCTTTCAAGGTTTTGATAATCTTTACTATCGTTCTTCTGAATTCTTTTTTTAGGTAGTTTGCCTATTTCCTCTTCATTTATTTGGACTTCTTTGTTTCTAGTTTGTTGCTTCATTTGTGTAGTCTTTCTATGCCTTTTCATTATTGATTTCTTTTTTTAACTTATTGTGTTTGAGGTCTCCTTTTTCCAGGCTTGAAGGCTGAGTTCTTTCTTCCTTTTGGTTTCTGCCCTCCACGTTTGGTCCAGTGGTTTGTGTAAGCTTCTTATAGCGTGAGTTTTAGGATGAATTTTTGTTTGTTTGTTTGCTTTTTCCTCTGATGGGCAGGCTGAGTGAGGTGGTAATCCTGAGTGCTGATGACTGGGTTTGTATTTTGTTTGTTGCTTAGATGAGGCATCACGCAAAAGGTGCTATTGGTGGTTGGGTGATCCTGGGTCTTGTATTACGGTGGTTTCCTTTGTGAGCTCTCACTATTAGATATCCCCTAGGGTTAATTTTCTGGTAATTTTCTAGGGTCTTGGAGTCAGTGCTCCCATTCCAACAGCTCATGGTTTGATCTCTGGTCAGGAACAAAGATTCCACAAGTGGTTTGTTATTTCATTACTTGACATTCAAACAAATATCCAAAACGGAGAAATCACAGATGAACCCCAGACAAATGGCAATTACAAAATCAGGCAAATAATGATTAAAATAATGGAATATACACATATACCTATATACCCATGAACAAAATCAAAACAGTAGTATAAAAATAAAGTAAAATAGATTGACCCAGAGAACAAAGGAAATTAAAGATTATATTTACTAGTTAAGAACAAAACTAACTAAAGCACAAACTGGAAAACAAAACTAAAGCAAGGTGCCAAGTGGGAAATAAAGCAGTGAAAACAAAGCTCTCAACAAATATGTTGAGAGCAAAGGAAAGAAAGGAGGGAAGGAAAGAAAGAATAGATACACAGAATTAAATAGAGGCAGATGAAAAAAAATTATATATATTAAAGGTTACTTGCAAGGGGAAAAGAACAGAAGGAAAGGCAAATAAATTAATAAATTTAGAAAAAATATAGTAGGTTTAAAAAAATTAAAAGTTAAAATTACAAAAAGAAAAAAGATAAAAAACAAATAGAAGAAGGAAAAAAAGAGAGAAAAAAGGAAAATTCCACAAAACTGCAAACATTCCACAGAACTACAAGAGCCCAACGTAGATCCAGAGGTCTACAACAACATAAAAAAGTGTGACTGAATGTACACATACATATATGTATTTATATACATACACACCCATAAGCAATATCAAAACAGTTCAACAAAAATAAAGTACAATAGATTGACCCAGTAAACAAAGGAAATCTAAAATTATATATCTATCAAAACAAAACTAACTAAAGCACAAACTGAAAAACAAAACTAAAGCTAGGTTCCAACAGGAGTATAAAGCAATGAAAATAAAACTAACAAATATGCTGAGACTAAATGAAAGAAATAAGGGATAGATATACAAAGTTAAATAGAAGTAGATAAAGAAGATTTATATATATTAAAAATTAACTGCAAGGAGAAAAGAACAGTAGGAAAAACAAACAAAGGAATAAATGTAGAACAAATAATAATAGCTTTAAAAAATTAAAATTAAAAAAAAAGAGAGAGAGAGAGGAGAGGGGAAAAAAGAAAAAAACCCTCTGGAGAACAGCAAAAGCCTGATACAGTGGCAGGGGTTTATAACAACAATAAAAAATGTGAATGACCAAAAAAAGCTCAAAAGCTTAGATTTTACAATGCCAATAAAATTGACAACTACAACAGAGAGGGTAAAAAGGGAAAACAAATCCAAAAGAATCTACAGAACATGTCAAAACATAAGAATAATAAATGTTTTTTCTTGAGTCACTGCTGTCAGAGTCCTTTCCTTCCTGGGAGTCACAGTCCACTTCACTGCCCTAGGATGCCCTCTAATACCATGCTGATCTCTGGACCCACTGAGAGGGCATTCAGATTTTAATCTGCTCCTACTCCTGTGTGTTCTTGCCTCCAATGTCCACAGTTACCAGAAGTAGTGCCTTTTCTTTTGTGGGAGTTCTCAATGACATTTTATATATTCCACAGGCACAGAGTCTGCCTAGTTGACTGTGTGGATTTACTTTGTAGCTGTACAGCTGGTGAGAGGGTTTTGGGTCTTCTTCCTTAGTCACACTGCCCCCTGGGTTTCTTTTTCCTTTTTTTTTTTTTTTTTTTCATTTATTTTTATTAGTTGGAGGCTAATTACTTTACAATATTGTAGTGGGTGTTGTCATACATTGACATGAATCAGCCATGGATTTACATGTATTCCCCATCCCGATCCCCCCTCCCACCTCCCTCTCTACCCAATCCCTCTGGGTCTTCCCAGTGCACCAGGCCCAAGCACTTGTCTCATGCATCCAACCTGGGCTGGTGATCTGTTTCACACTAGATAATATACATGTTTCGATGCTGTTCTCTCGAAACATCCCACCCTCTCCTTCTCCCACAGAGTCCAAAAGTCTGTTCTTTACATCTGTGTCTCTTTTTCTGTCTTGCATATAGGGTTATCATTACCATCTTTCTAAATTCCATATATATGCATTAGTATACTGTAATGGTCTTTATCTTTCTGGCTTACTTCACTCTGTATAATGGGCTCCAGTTTCATCCATCTCATTAGAACTGATTCGAATGAATTCTTTTTAATGGCTGAGTAATATTCCATGGTGTATATGTACCACAGCTTCCTTATCCATTCGTCTGCTGATGGGCATCTAGGTTGCTTCCATGTCCTGGCTATTATAAACAGTGCTGCAATGAACATTGGGGTGCACGTGTCTCTTTCAGATCTGGATTCCTCAGTGTGTATGCCCAGGAGTGGGATTGCTGGGTCATATGGCAGTTCTATTTCCAGTTTTTTAAGAAGTCTCCACACTCTTCTCCATAGTGGCTGTACTAGTTTGCATTCCCACCAACAGTATAAGAGGGTTCCCTTTTCTCCACACCCTCTCCAGTATTTATTGCTTGTAGACTTTTGGATAGCAGCCATCCTGACTGGCGTGTAATGGTACCTCATTGTGGTTTTGATTTGCATTTCTCTGATAATGAGTGATGTTGAGCATCTTTTCATGTGTTTGTTGGCCATCTGTATGTCTTTGGAGAAATGTCTGTTTAGTTCTTTGGCCCATTTTTTGATTGGGTCATTTATTTTTTATTTCCACATCTGGATATGGGTCATCCACTGGGGTTTATTCCTGAGTCTGCCCTGGAGGACTCGGTTTTGCCCCTGTGAGGACCAGGTGTGAAGTTCATGCAGCTGCTTAGGTCGCAGGGGTTCTGGCAGCACCAGGTACTCAGGGGAGTTGGCGGCTGGGGGAGCAGGAAATGCAGTGCTTAGGAAGGGTAGGGTAACTGGTATTGGCCAATATGCTCCAGTAGTCTCGCCTGGAGAACGCCCTCTCCCTGACAGAGAAGCCTGGCAGACCACAGTCCACAGGGCTGCAATGAGTCAGACACGACTGAAGCGACCCTGTGCGCATAGGTGAAAGACATTCTTTGCCTGTGGCAGCTCTGCCCCAGTGGGATTTGAACGTGAAGGCGGTGCAGCTGCTTGGCTTGCAGAGGCGCTGGCAGTGCCACGTGTGCAGGGACACGGACTGCCCCTCCTGCGGGAGTTATGGCCCTCTCAGAGTCTTTTTTCCAGCTTCTTGCAGCTGGCGACCAGAAGGCCTCTTTGGCCAGTCTTTCCCTGTAACTCCACCCATTCAGGCACTTAGAGGGCTTCCGTGCCTGGGGTCCTCTTCTGTAGATCGGTGCTTCAGGCACTTAAACGGCACCCTGGGTGGGGTCCGACTCTAGTTCAGTGGATCAGGCATTTGATGGGCCATCCTCTCTGTTGTTCAGCTGCCCATGCTGGCCTGTGGGGAGAGAGAGGCTATGGTGAGGCTCCACCCCCTGCGCATGACTCAGCAGTATCTCCTTGCTTCCATGGCTGCTGGGCTTTCCTCCACAGGCATTTCCCACCACAGTCTCCTCACTCACATCCCCTCAATCCGTCTCTCCGCAGTCAACAGCAGCCCTCACCCAGGGATCGCTCCACAATCCCTAAACTCCAGCTCCCAGCCTCTGTACCATCTAGGGTATATATGGCTGGAGCAAGGACTGTCTGGTTCTCATTCCATTTAGGCTGCTACAGACCAGCTGTTCCCCTCTCAGCCTTAAATGTTTCTCCTCTGACTCAGACAATCCCGGTGTGGGGATTGGACCCCTGCTCCAGTTCCCCTACCCACAGAGGGCAGGTCCAGTCCTACTAACACTCCCGGTTTTTCCCCTAGTTCCTTCATCCTACCGAGATTTTCGTGGGTCTATATAATCTTTTCTGCTGGTCAGGTACTCCTACCTGCTCTCAGCTGGTGTTCTGTATGCACTTCTGTGCCTGAAGGTGTATTCCTGATGTATCCGTGAAGAGAGATGTATTCCATGTCCACCTACTCCTCCACCATCTTGCTCCTCCAAACGATTCTTTATAAATCTAAGAATCTAATGTAAGGCATGGAAAATATAGTTGATAACACTGTAGTTATATAATTGAAGTTTCCTAAGAGGGTAAAACTTAAATGTTTTTCAACAAATAAAGATTAAATATATAATGGCTGGGTTAATTAACTAGGTGGTGGGGGTCTTTTTACAGATCACATGTTTACCAAATCAAAATGTACACTTTAATTATTTACAATTTTATATGTCAATTACACTCCAATAAAGCTGAAAAAAAATACTTTCTAAGATATTGGCCTTAGAGGGTTAATTCTAAAGCAGATGGAATTTAATAAAGTGGAATTTAGCTTTTATTCAAAAATATTGTCATTAATTTTAAAAGACTTGTTAAAAGTAAATCTGAGCTCCAGTATATGAATCACTGATATGAAAATGATTATTTTCATATCAAAAGTTATTTTGCCTTTTGCTTTCTGAATAACCACCTGTAATGTCTCCTCATGCCTTTGCTGTTAAGTAAAATGAATGATAAACAAATATTCTCTTGAAACACTTGTGACCCACAGACAAGCTCTAAGAAAATATAAATCTGTTATTATAATAGACCAAGCAACAAATAGCTTCACTCAATAAAACTATATCCTGTAAAATCCCACATCTTAAAAAAATAACTTTACCAGAAAAAAAAAAAAAAAGGCAGAATTTAGTATAGATTAGAACTATACCTTTAGTTAATATTTTAGAACCAATTCTCCTACTATAAGTAATGGACTTACCTGTGGCTCGGATAGTAAAGTATTTGCCTGCAACTCAAAAGACCTGTATTTGATACCTGAGTTGGGAAGATTCCCAGTCCATGGGGTTGCAAGGAGTTGAACATGACTTAGCAACCGAATGATGAACAACATATATATAATTACATATATAATATATATGTAAATCAGTGTGGGTCATAGGCAGGTTATCCACTGAACAAACAAAAAAGACAAATTGTGAAAACTGTCACTACTTCATTGCCAGCTTGAGTGTGTCTTATATTCCAAGATAGATTTTCTTAAGCTAAGTTAAAGTGTGCAAGCTCTAAGAAAGGCCTTTCCTCCTCCTGAGTGTATTGTTGTTACCAGTTTTCTAGCAAAAACCAAACATTCTGTGCTCTCAAGGAATAAAAGCTGACTGGGATCTTGAAAGAGGAGGCAAGTCTCTATCAATTTCTTCTTTCTTTTGTATGAAAGGGTAGGGTTGGGAGGGAGCAAGGAAAAGAGAGAAAATAGTGAGAGTGTGGAGGAGAGAGAGAAGATAGCATGTGAGGGTTAAAACAAGAGTTCAAGAGAAGATTTAAGAGCAAAGGACAGTGAAAGTGAAGTGTTGGAAAGTCTGAGTGAGAAATACTGAATGAGAGGGAATCAGAGAGGTAAGAGAAAGAGAGAAGTTAAGAGGAGCTATTTTAATAATAGGAGAGGATGTGGAAGAGAATGAGAAAGAGGGGGATAAACAAGAAACAGAAGGTGTGCATGAGCAAAGAGAAGAGTTAAGGATGTGGGGGTGAGTGAGAGTGCCAAGAAGAAGGAGTGTGTGTGAGAGAGAGATTGAGGGGCTGTGAGAACATGGGGGCAAGTGAGAAAGCGGGGCGAGGCGGAGAGAAGAATCAGGAGAGGACATATGTGTGAGAGAGAAAAAAGCGTGAGGGAAGTGGCAGAAGAGAGGACGTGCTAGACAGTGTGAGAGACAAGGAGAAATCTATATCTTATTGGAGAACAAAGAATTTAAGTCTATTTGGATTTTTTTTTTTTTTAACAGCAATGGAAACCTAATGAACTATTACCACACCTAGCAGCAAATGCTGTGTGTGTGTGTGTGTGTGTGTGTGTGTGTGTGTGTGTGTGTGTGTGTGTGAGTGAGTGTGGTGGGGGATCCTTTAGAGGATCAAGGTAAGGGTTAGTACAAAGCATTACTTTCTGGATGGAAGAGAAAAACTTAAGTGCTCACTTCTCTCCAAGAAGCCCAAATACATTTACCTCCACAGTGGTCCCTCGGCATCTATAGGAGATTGATTTCAGGACGCCAATGGATATCAAAATCCATGGATGCTCAAGTCCTTCACGTAAAATGGCATAGGATACTCCACTCTTAATATCTATGGGTCCACCATCCATGGACAGCAAGGGTCAATCTTATCATTCTTCTTCCTGGATAACTCACTGAAAACCAAAATTTAAAGAGAAGTAAACTCTTGTTTAAATAAATACAGTTTCAAATGTCGCACATGGGTGTTGCCACCAAATTTTCTCTTTAATCTATTTCTCTTTTGTTTTGACTTCCTTGATAGCAGGTGATCATACTTAAGAAAGGCACAACTCATTATGTCTGAAAATGTATTGGTTTCTTGCTGCAGAAACTGTCTAGAAGTAGTATAGGATTAAAATCTAGTGGTTGAAAGTCAAACTATAAAAAATGATAATAAAATCCCTTACATAATAATGGCACAAAAATATGCCTAATTCCTTATTCTGTTTGTCATGCCTCACCCACCTTTTTCATTTAATTTTGTGTTTATTCTCTGAACAATAGTAAATATGAATCCATTTAAGTTGATCATTGAAATATCCAACAATGCAGTTACACTATATTTGATGATTTCCAGCTTTATATTTTTTATTTGCTTGAAATTGCTATAATATTTTTAAATTTAATTTTATTGCTTTTTATATCATTATATTTGTGGGATATTTAATGTTTTTCATTCCAGGAAGATGCATTTAAACTTTTAAGAATAAGGAATGAAAAATCATAAATGTTAAAACTGTCAGGGAATGATTCTAAATTTAGGGAAAGAAAGATAATACAGGAATTGGATTTTATGTTAGAAACAACATTGTGACTCACTTGTGATCATGACTAAGATATAAAACAGAGTTTGTAGTATGGATATAAATGATGTTTGTGAAAAGGAAATTAGTTTTATTTCTTTAAGTATCTCACTATGGTAGATTGTGGCCAAACTCAAGAATTTTGACTGGTGAAATTTTTTCTCTTTTCTTTTTTGTTTCCTTTCCTTTTTCTATTTTTTTAAATTAGAATAGAGTGTAATTATTATGGGAGAAGGCAATGGCACCCCACTCCAGTACTCTTGCCTGGAAAATCCCATGGATGGAGGAGCCTGGTAGGCTGCGGTCCATGGGTCGGGAAGAGTCGGACATGACTGAGAGACTTCACTTTCACTTTTCACTTTTATGCATTGGAGAAGGAAATGGCAACCCACTCCAGTGTTCTTGCCTGGAGAATCCCAGGGATGGGGTCACACAGAGTCGGACACGACTGAAGTGACTTAGCAGCAGCAGTAATTATTATGAAGCAAAAAAAAGAAAAAAGAAGAAGAAAAAAAAGAAAAAACTCAAGCTAACATATAAACACTTTGCTGTAAAGCAGGTAAGGAACTATTTTGACTTGCAGTGTAAATAGAGGGAAATGTCTTTTTTTTCCTGATCATTAATGGTGTTTTCCTTATATTGAAAACGCTAGTACCTTACACTTAATATAATATATGATACTTCTAAGAAGAGTATTTTGCATCTCTATTGATATGACTATCGATGGCATATTTTTAATGTTTCCTTTCGCTGACCATCTTCATACTTAGAGGGACAAAAAGGCATCAGACTTTGTGAGTTTTCAAAGTCAGGGGCTACCTTCTGTACAAGATGGGTTTCCTACACACGTGTAAAGAAGGTTTATTAGGGAGTGCAACTGAGAACAGACTCTGTGAATTTATAAGGAAAACAGAATTGTGCAGAGAGAGAGTAAACTGTGATACAGCTGTGACAGAGGTGTCAGTCAATCCTGCAAATTCAGGTGCTGGTATGACCTCTGAGCCGTAGGGGCCTGGCCTTTTACATCAATATCAACAGATGCAGGCTGCTCCCACCAAAAAGGTATCCTTAGGTGTCCTTCAGTCAGGGCAATTCCTGGGGAAGAATTTAACTGTGAGCTTTCAACAGCCAATATGATTTAAGGATGAGTTCATTTTTTATAGCATATACTTTACTTAAGCATTTTCTTAGAGTCTGGTCCTGGCATAGGTGTGGGGGATAAGTCAGAAAGAGTGATTTTTACTCTCAAGGGGAGATACTATCAGAGGAGATGATAAGCCTCTGAGCAAGGAAGTGCAATAGAAAAAATAGATCTAAATCAGCGATTTCAATCAGAGGTAATTTTGTCAATGGGGGTGATTAGCAACACCTGTAGACACTTTTTGTTGCCAGAACTTAGTGGATGCTACTGGCATGCTAGAGAGTAGGAAACCAGGGATGTTTAATGCATCTATGATCTTACAATACACAAGACAGTCCTCTCAAACAAGCTTCATCCTGTCCAAAATATGAATAGTGCCAAGGTTGAGTAACTCTGACTTAGATGCTTTGATAGAAACATACGTTGAATGCAGTGGGACAAAGTAATGGACATAGAAATGTTAAGTAATTTTTTTTTTTAGAAAGTGACTCAAGCAATAGGTGATAGAAAGGTGTTTATTATGAAGGAAATGTAAGGGATAGAATTCCATGAATCTATTTTATAAAGACAAAGATGCATGAAATAGAAAATATGTTAGTATGTGGTGACCACAAAAGTAGTTCAAGCTAAAGTTTATTTCACAGTCAGGGTGAAATAAAAGAATTTAAGTATCATTGCTAAGTGTTAAGCAAAGTCACTGGTTGGTTTAAAGCAAACTGGCATGTGTCCTCTAGCCTATCCTTAGCACCCATTCAGTAGGTCCATTCCTTTGCACTTCTTGTCGGCTCACTTACCTCATTCACCCCCTACTTCATTTCTAGATAGGCATTTGATATCTCTGCTCCTAAAGTAGGTACTGGCATAATCTTTCTTTCAGATCTCCTCAGACCTGCCATTGATTGAAGAGAAAAGAAGGTAATTGATAGATCTGAGAAATCGAATGTAAGAGAAATTAATCAGCTATCTGTAGGATGGTGTTATGCTAATCCTTGATATACCACACTGAATCAAAAACATCATTCATTCTTTGAAAATTGGTATGGAGAAAGACAAAACAGGCAAAGGTGAGGGTGATTAAGAGGCATAAATTTCTAGGTACAAAAGCAATGAGTCATGGGTATGAAATGTACAGTGTGGGAAACAGAGTCAATAATTATGCAATTACTTTGTATGGTGACAAATGGTAACCAGACTTATCAAGGTGATCATTTGGAAATGTATAGAAATATTAAATCTGTATGCTGTATAATAAAAACTAACATAATATTGTAGGTCAATTATATTTCAAAAATAAACAAACACCTCATAGAAAAATGGATTTGTGGTTACTATAGGTAGTGTGTTGGAGAAGGGAGAATTGGATGAAGGTGGTCAAGAGTATAGAACTCCAGCTGTAAGATAAATAAGTACTAGGGATGCAGTGGCAGCACGTGCTTAGTCGCTCAGTCATGTCCGACTCTTTGCAACCCCAAGAACTGTTGGTCTACCAGGCTCCTCTGTCCATGGGATTCTCCAGACAAGAATACTGGAGTGGGTTGTCATGCCCTACTCCAGGGGATCTTCCTGAGCCAGGGATTGAATCCACATCTCTTGTGGCTCCTGAATTGCAAGTGGATTCTTTACCACTGAGCCACCAGGGAAACCCATGGATATAATGTACAACATGAGAAATATGATGAACACTGCTGTATGTCATATATGAAAGTTGTTAAGAGAGTAAATCCTGAGTTCTCATCACAAGGAAAAGCAAAACTGACATGGGACACATCATCTTGACAAACTAAAGTTTCTGTTCCCATCCCACTTATTGTTTTTATTCCCTTTATTATTTGAAGTTGCACATGAATGTCTGGGGGGGAAAGGGACCCATTTCAATAAATCAGTGAGATGAAGTGTTACTATTTTAAACGAACTGTCATCGTCCCTCTGAGGGGTAATGTGTTGCTTCATTATCAACAGTAAAATTTCTTAAAACAGTATTGTTCTTTGGGTTGGAGGTCAACTTCAGATTTCTCTTCAGGAAATTAAAGAGAGGTCTGGATCTAATGTAGCCCTAAAATTCATTCCATTGATTAGCATGACAAATTTTTAAAAATTTTTATAAATCAGTACACCCTTCTGATAATAATATATATCATCCTCTTAAAAATTGATATACCCTGTGTGTGTGTGTGTGTGTGTACATGCTCATTTGCACAGTTGTTCAATTTTGTCCTACACTTTGCGACCCCATGGACTATAGACTACCAGGCTCCTCTGTCCATGGAATTTTTCAGGCAAGAACACTGGAGCGGGTTGCCATTTCCTATTCCATGGGATCTTCCTGACCCAGGGATCAAACCTGTGTCTCTTACACCTCCAGCATTGGCTGGTGGATTTTTTACCACTGTGCCACCAAGGAAGCCCTTACATACCCTGGGCCACTATTAAAACTTCATAGGACTTGAGTAAGTAAGGTCCCATTGTATATTACAGTGAACTATATTCAATATACTGTAATAAACCATAATGAAAGAGAATATGAAAAAGAATGTATAGATGGACAACTGAATCACTTTGCAGTACAATAGAAATTACCGCATTGAATGTCCACCAAACTTTAATTAAATAAAGGAAAAAATCTATAGATCATAATGTGCCTTACTTTTAGAGATACTACTCTACATCGAATATATAAAAATACAGTCATTTTACTTTAATGATAATACGTCTGCTATAAACACTTGAATAATCTTAAAATGTTACTAATAAACTGACTCACCTGTGTGGACTGCAACTATTATGCCTACTTAGACTTTCTTATGAAGTAAGAAACTTTTGGTAAAAAAGTGTATCTACAATATGAAATTTTAGCGATATTAAATGTAATTATTTTATTAAATTGATAATGCTACCCTTAAGGTAACTTCATTTTTATTTTGCTGCTTTAAACATTTTTAAAAGTAACTCACTATTCCCTTTTGATTTAATTATTTTCACAGACCCTTGAAAATCTTACAGAAATTAGGTATCTATATGTGTGAGGTGGCCACAAAATTTCATATATAAAATGGCCTCATACATACCCTCTGCTATGAAAAGTCACCAATAAAATTTTACACTAAATAATCAGTAAAAATTAGTACAAAAATTTGTTTATAAATATAATCATTGTAGAAGATTTATTGTTTATAATAGCAAATAATAGTTTAACAAGATGAGTTCAATGTATAAATTTCATGTTTACAATAGAATAACATGTATGTGTTGATTGTGACTTTTGCAGAAATTGTGTAGTAATAATGGAAAATAGTATGTTAAAGATTTAAACACAATTTATAAAATGGTATCCACACTCTGAATACTTTTATAACGTGCACATAAATATAACATCTGAAGAATACATACTGTCACACATAAAAAGAGTGTTTTCTTTTGGAATTTTCATTTTCTTTAGTTTTATTATCCTATTTTCTACTTTTCCTATGATAGTGCTACTTTTTTTTCAACAATGATTAAATAAATATTTATTCAACATATGCATTGCCCTGTGTCAGTCTCGAAGAAAGATTCAGATATACTCACGAGGCATTTATGGCTAAGTGAGGAATCAGACATGTACATACGGAAATGTAATGGATCCGTTTGATGAGGGTGCGCGTAAGTCGAATGCTATGAGAGTAAGTATGAAAAATGAAAACAATCAGCTATAACTGGTAAAACATACAGGAAAGTATTCCGTTGATATAAAAATAGCCCATAACACTGAGCAGAGTGCCAGCCTGGATGGGAGGGGCTTTGAGGGAGAATAGAAACATGTGTATGTATGGCTGAGTCCCTTTGCTCTTCACCTGAAACTACCACAACATTGTTCATTGGTTATACCCCAATACAAAATGTTTTTGGTGTTAAAAAAATGAAAATTAAAAATATAGATTATTGTTAAAAAAAAAAGATAAATAAAAATATATATAACCCAGTTCATTGACTTCTAAAGCTAGTGTTGTATAGTATTTGTACTTTGATATTTATGTTATTTTTAATAAAACATTTTTTAATCTACAAAAAGCACCCACCCACTAACCACTGAATAAAAATAATAATTAAATATAAATAATAAAGTAGAAAACTGTAAAGCAGTATCAGTTCAGTTCATTTCAGTTGCTCAGTCGTGTCTGACTCTTTGCAACCCCATGGATTACAGCACCCCAGGCTTCCCTGTCCATCACCAACTCCCAGAGCATACTCAAACTCAGGTATACTGGGTTTCATTTATATGCTCTAGTAATTTTAACGAGTCATCAGATTACATATACTATTTTTTTTTAATTTGTCTTTTTTAAATTTGAATTTTTCCTGTATTTGAAAAAATTTGAAAAAATAACATTGCAAAGTTGCCATTTATTGATTACTTACTTATTCAATTTTTTGTCTTGCCATAGTCTCTTAATTATAACTGTTTATGACTTTAGTTTATGAATGTTTGTTCCTAATGGAAAGTTCACACTTTCCTTCAGGAATGTGATGAAAGTAAGATTTTACAAAGGAACTGTATAATAATTAATATCTATAGATTTCTTCTTTAGTAATTTTCCAAGGCAGGGGCCATGGGAGTGAACATTGTATTACTAGCATTGTTTCAAATCAATAAACATGGTGATAATGAAAAGTAAACTGAAATTAGTGGGTTTATTATTGTTTTTAAAAGGTCCACAGATTATGCTCCCCTCACATACCACAGGGGTTGCTTCCCCACCTCACTCATTTAGTATGCTGCTATGCTATTTCAAAACACATATGAATTTTAAAATGCAGAGTAAAAATGTTACATATTAATCATGTACTGATACATAAACTTGTGAGCTTTCTTGGGAAGCTAAATTAGACACCTGTGGAAATAATTAAGTACTAATCTAATAAATCGTGAATTAAGATTTATGATAAAAATATCAATTTAGCTTTAGAATCCTACTGGTCTGAGAGCATTCTGCGATTCAACAAGTCTTCATTGGGCATTCATTTGTTAGGTTTGAATTCAAGTATCAATATAGTAGCCATGGCCATTGCTCTCAAAGAATCTCTTACAGTGAAATAATTAGACTATAAGTTAAAAACTCCAAGAGTTTTGAGTGTTATTTATTAGAAATATTTGGTGCCACAGTTATAAATGAGGAAAATACCAAAAGTGAAGGATTGAATTTAAACTTCAGAGAGAATGACTAACTTCATGACATAAATATAAGAGATGCTATTAAATGGTGAATAATCCAAATTTTTCTTATTCATTGCTGAAAAATGTATTTTTATTTATGAGTGTGCATAATGAATTACTGCCACAAAATAATGTAAATAATGAGGGAATGGGAAACTTGAAGTATTTGATTTCCCTAATTATATTCCATATATAAGAATGCTAGTGTCCTTTTCCTTTCTCAGAATAGCTCTTTTTGAAACAAATATTAACACAATATCAATCTAAGTACTCATTTTGTTGATTTGTATTATTGTCTCTATGGCTCACACTTCCCTGAGGCCACAAAAGTTCTTTGTTTGAAAAGATTTCATTTCCATGGTCTGCCTGATAACTGTAGATAGTGATAGTGTTATGGAATTAATCAGAAGAGGTGACTTCAAAAACATTAGAGCAAGCTTTGCAATTTAGATGGTCTGAATGTTGATACAGGAGAATGAACGCTTTCTCAGATGGGACAAAAAACAAAACAACACGCTCACTGTAATGACTTACTAACTGGAAGTAATTTTAGCAGACCATTTTAAAAAGTAGAATCACTTGCAATAAATAAAAAATTAAGTGAAATAACTACTTAAAGTAAAAACCATCTATCAAATGTTCTCTTTCCCTGCACCGTGTTACATGATAGGAATCTACAATTTTTTAAATTTTCTCTTACCAGCATATATTCCACATTTTCATATCTCTATCAGTTTTAGGTTTGAAATACGATGCACATCATTAGGACGATGCATATCCAAATGGACAATAGGACATGCTTTGGAAGCTGCTGTTTGGAAGCTGTGGAAAACAGTCTTCCACATGCACACAAACACACATACACCGTGTCCCATTTCGTTTTCTCCTTGTTTCTGTGTGTCAGTTAAGTACCCGTCAAATTCATATATTTAATACAGAACCCCCTGGGTGGCTCAGTGATGGGGAGCCCATCTGCTAATGCAGGAGACTAGGGATCAACCTCTGGGTTGGGAAGATCCCCTGGAGAAGGAAATGGCAATCTACTCCAGTAAGCTTGCCTGTGAAATCCCGTAGACAGAGGAACCTGGTGAACTACAGTCCATGGGGTCACAAAGAGTTGGACACGACTTAGTGACTAAGCAACAGCAACAATCCCAGTACCTTAGGATGTGACTGTGTTTGGAAACAAGATGTTTTAAGAATCAGTTAAATTCGACTTTTTAGTATGGGCCCTGATCCAATACACCTGGCGTCCTTATAAGGCGAGGAGACTAGCACAGACACACATAGAGAAAGAACCATGCAAAGACAGAAGGAGAAGACAGCCATCTACGTGTCAAAGAAAGAGGCCTCGGAAGAAACCAAACCTTGATCTCAGACTTCTACCTTCTGGAATTGTAAGAAAATGAATTTTGGTTGTTTAAGTCACTTAGTCTGTGGTATTTGTCATTGCAGCCCTAGCAAACTAAAATAGCATCCAATTAAAAACTGTGACATAAATGAAATTTACAACAAATGGAACAGAATGGTATAGGGAAAAAATGATTTTATGTGGAATATATTTTAAAACTATATCTTTATCCTATGCTACTCAAAGTGCTCTAAGCACTGTAACTAATATACACAAAACTTTTTAGAATATGACCTAATTTTGCAAAAGAAAAAATTTTAATATTTAGTGAACATTATGCCACCTACAACTGATTTGTTCCCTCTATAGTACAAATTCAAATATCAGTCACTCATATTACAGTCTGACTGAATTTAGACAAGGTGAAAAATGCATAAAAACTAGGCAAAAATAAATAATGATCTTAGTAGTGGGAGAAATTGTACATCACATTTCCCCCATAGATCCATTTATGCCTATTTATTCCTGTTTAATCTTAATTTTAGCTCTTATATTATCTTCTTATTAAAAATATCAGTCCCTTCTTTCCTCTAAATAACTGACCATGTATCTTCACTCATAGAAAACCTTGAAGAAATTAAAAGAATTTAAATACCTTCCCATCACAACAAACTACTTGTATTAACATCTATATATACATACTTCTTTTCACTCCAATTTCTATCAATGAAATATGCTTGCTTTTAAACATTTTTCTCTACTTGGTTACTGCAACCTATCTAATCTCTTCAGCATGACACCAATATATTTTAGCAAGTTCCTTTTACTTCTGTAATATGAGTTTTCTGCCATAAGGAATCCTTCCCAGCAGAGTACAAACATGCTGTAAATCCTCACCTTAAAAAACCTTCCCTTGAATTAATATCTCTCCACATAATTCTCCTAAATATTTGCATAGAGCTTTTCCACACAGCCCTTCCACTTAGTCAGCTCTCACTATCTCCTGAACCCATAAGCTCATGTTCCCAATAAGGGAAGAGTTCATTTTTGTATTGACAATCCACATGTATTCCTTAAACAAGGATTTATGCATCATTCATTACTTATAAGAAAACAAGGTGGACAATGAGGGTACAGCAATGAATTTAAAAGGCCACGCCCTTGTCCTTCACGAGGTGAGTAGTAGCTTTTTATTGTAGTGAATAGAAATCAGACAGCAGGAAAAAATGAGGGTTATAGAACTCATGACTCAGAGTATAGTCTGTGGACCACTAGTTCACGTGTTCTGAGATTGACATGGCAAAGGAATGAGAGAAACTTCCAGAGGAGCCAGAAGAGAGGAGCCAGCTCACCTGCGAGCTTGTGAGAAATGTAGACTATGATTTCCCATGCCAGTCCTACTGAATCAGAATGTGCATTTGGCCAAGATCCCCAGATGATGCAAATAAACTTCTGGAAAACAGAAGTCAACTACTGGGAATTTGTATAACAGACCTCTTTAACAATTTAAACGTCAGCATTTATCAATGTCTAAATGCTATATTTTCTTAGTGTTATTTCTATGGTTTACATTACAAATTCTTCTCTTTGTTAAAATTTCATTTAACTCCAAGAATCTAAAAATTTCTACAGATGTAAAAAGTTATTGCTATCCTTTCAGCAGCTCAACAGCATTACTACTGACATTTCTCCGATTATCTTAATTATTCAGCAATGTTACAAGATGGTGTTTGCCTTTAAGCTAGAAAAGAGAGAAGGAATATACCAGGTATGGCTTTGTTTTAATTAAAAAAAAAAAGAAAAGTAGTATCTTTCCCCAAAGCGCTTCCATCCCCAAACTTATCTGCTTATTTATTGTGTGCTAAAACTGAACAATTAATTTGCCCACAGTTAGCCGCAATAGGACTAGGAAAATGACTCTCTGCCTTTCTAGGTGATATAGAGGGAAGTAGTAGAAGAGATGTGATCAGAAATGTCTTTGGAGTAGAAAAGCAACAGTGTCTGCCACAATATTGTAGATAAACCCACTGGGTTTTTAAACCTGAAATAGATAGTGACAGTTATCCTCTACCACAACCACCACCACCCTGAGCATCTCCACGCTCCTTCAGAAGTGCCGCTGTCAATTCTCTTAGTAGTAAACAACTCAGTATGCCCCACAGGGATCAATGGTTTAGGTAATTCTTTGGAGTAATGTCATACGCTAGAGACACAGGTTCCAAACAAACAATATGTTCTTCACCTTTAAAGGGAAAAGAAGGAAACACTTTTGTGGTGGACAGGCTCTCCCTTCCTGTCTTTGAAGAAGGTTGCTGACATGTTCTGAGATTGACATGGCAAAGGAAGGAGAGAAACCTCCAGAGGAACCAGAAGAAAATGAAGGCTTCATCCAGACAGATGGCAAAGTCAACACTTGGACTGCAGCCTTGCAGAAGTCCAGTCATATTATGACTGGGCTTAAACCTCAACACATATTTAAGGCTTAATAAGGCACTGTTTGGGTTTAGACAGAAAAGAGTCAGCCTGCAATGTGGGAGACGTGGGTTCGATCTCTGGGTTGGGAAGATCCCCTGGAGGAGGGCATAGCAATCCACTCTAATATTCTTGCCTGGAGAATCCCAAGGACAGAGGAGCCTGGTGGGCTATAGTCCTTGGGGTCGTAAAGAGTCAGACATGACTGGGCAATGAAGAACGGGACCAAGAACACAAGGCACCATTTGGTATTGTATAAACTACAAAGCCACAAAGATGCCAAAGGCTCAGTGCGTGAATAAAGGGTCTCTTGACTAAACAAAGGGATAAATGGAACATGTAAAACCCAAGTATAATATGGTTCTCCTTCAATAAATAATCTACTCTTCTAATGTTTCAAGAGTACAGTTGAATATTGCCATTGCTAATGAATAACTATGTCCCCAAATAAGCATTCATATAAAATACAAAATAAGTATTAATGTGGTGTTTCAAATTTGCTAGCATAATGAGGACAACACTTTCACAGTATCATCTTTTAGGATTTGAAATAGTTCAACATGTTTCCATCACCTCCCCTAGCTTTGATTCTAGTGATGCTTCCTAAGGCCCACTTGACTTCGCATTCCAGGATGTCTGGCTGTAAGTGAGTGATCACACCATCGTGGTTATCTGGGTCATGAAGATCTTTTTTGTATAGTTTTCTATGTACTGTGGCCACCTCTTCTTAATATCTTTTGCTTCTTTTAATTCCATACCATTTCAGTCCTTCATTGTGCTCATATTTACATGAAATGTTCCCTTGGTATCTCATTTTCTTGAAGAGATCTCTAGTCTTTCCCATTCTATTGTTTTCCTCTATTTCTTTGCACTGATCACTGAGGAAGGCTATCTTATCTCTCTCTGCTGTGAACTCTGCATTGAAGTGGGTATATCTTTCCTTTTCTACTTTCCCTTTAGGTTCTCTTCTTTTCTCAGCTATTTGCAAGGCCTGGTCAGACAACCACTTTGCCTTTTTGCATTTCTTTTTCTCAAGTATGGTCTTGATCACTGCCTCCTGTACAATGTCACAAATCTCCATCCATAGTTCTTCAGGCACTCTATCAGATCTAATCCTTGAATTTATTTGTTACTTCCACTGTATAATAGTAAGGGATTTAATTTAGGTCATACCCGAATTTGGAAAACTCAGAAGTGGCCACAGGACTGGAAAAGGTCAGTTATCATTCCAATCCCAAAGAAAGGCAATCTCAAAGAATGCTCAAACTACCACACAATTGCACTCATCTCACATGCTAGCAAATGCTAGTAATGCTAGTAATGCTCAAAATTCTCCAAACCAGGCTTCAACAGTACATGAACTGAGAATTTCCAGATGTTCAAGCGGGATTAAGAAAAGGCAGAGGAAGCAGAGATCAAATTGCCAAAATCTGTTGGATCATTGAAAAAGCAAGAGAGTTCCAGAAAAAACATCTACTTCTGCTTTATTGATTACTCCAAAGTCTTTGAATGTGTGGATCACAAAAAAAAAACTGTGGAAAATTCTTGAAGAGAGGGAATACCAGACCACCTTACCTGCTTCCTGAGAAATCTGTATGCTGGTCAAGAAGCAACGGTTAGAACTGGACATGGAACAACAGCCTGGTTCCAAACCAGGAAAGGAGAATGTCAAGGCTGTATGTTATCACCCTGCTTATTAACTTATATGCAGAATACATCATGCAAAATGCTGGGCTGGATGAAGCACAAGCTGGAATCAAGATTCCCAGGAGAAATATCAATAACCTCAGATATGCAGATGACACCACCCTTATGGCAGAAAGTGAAGAGGAACTAAAGAGCCTGTTAATGAAATTGAAAGAGGAGAGTGAAAAAGTTGACTTAAAGCTCATCATTCAGAAAACTAAGATTATAGCATCTGGTCCCATCACTTCATGTCAAATAGATGGGGAAACAATGGAAATGGTGACAGACTTTATTTTCTTGGGCAGATGACTGCAGATGGTGACTGCAGTTATGAAATTAAAAGACACTTGCTCCTTGGAAGAAACGCTATAACAAACCTAGACAGTGTATTAAAAAGCAGAGACATTACTTTGTCATCAAAGCTCCGTCTAGTCAAAGCTATGATTTTTCCAGTAGTCATGTATGGATGTGAGAGTTGGAGTATAAAGAAAGCTGATTGTGGAAGAATTAATGCTTTAGAACTGTGGCGTTGCTGAAGGCTCTTGAGAATCCCTTGGACTGAAAAGAGATCCAACCAGTCAATCCTAAAGGAAATCAGTCCTGAATATTCATTGGAAGGACTGAGTTGAAGCTGAAACTCCAATATTTTGACCACCTGATGCGAAGAACTGACTCATTGGAAAAGACCCTGATACTGGGAAAGATTGAAGGTGGGAGGAGAAGGGGACAACAGAGAATGAGATGTTTGGATGGCATCACCAACTCAGTGGCATGAGTTTGAGTAAGCTTCTGGAGTTGGTGACAGACAAGGAAGCCTGGTGTCTTGCAGTCCATGCAGTCGCATGTAGTTGGACATGACTGAGAAACTGAACTAAGTGTGGTATTCTCAGTAACAGTTTTTGCAATATGTCTATATCAGCACAATTCCTTACAGTTACTGAGTCTGGTCTTTGGTAGCTCAGATGGTAAAGAATTTGTCTTTAATGAGAGAGACCTGGGTTTAGTCCTGGGTCAGGAAGATTCCCTGGGCAAGGGAATGGCTACACACTCCAGTATTCTTGCCTGGAGAATCACATGGACAGAGGAGCCTGGAGTGCTACAGTCCATGGTGTCTCAAAGTGCCCAACTGACTGAGTGACTAACACTTTCACTTTTGTACTCTGTGCTTACAAGGTGAACAGAAATAGGTGATTAGAGGAAGTATCTGTATATTAAGAATTTTCAGTTCACTTAATTTATGCCCAATAATGGGCACTATAAATCCAAAGCAAATGTAATAGCTGAATCAGAGAACAGCAGTATGCAAGTCACAAAGGCTAAATTCTATTGAAAGACTTTATAAAATATTAAGTTCCACATGGTAAATGTGGGCTTCTCTGCAAGCTCAGCCATAAAGAATATGCCTGCAATACAGGAGATAAAGGAGACACAGATTCAGTTCTTGGGTCGGGAAGATCCCCTGGGGGAGGGTATGGCAACCCACTCCAGTGTTCTTGTCTGGCAAATGCCATGGACAGAGAATCCTGGAGGGCTAAGTCCATAGGTTTGCAAAGAGTTGAATACAACTGAAGTGATTTGACACACATGCACACACTTGGTAAGTGTATGATTCTGAAAGGTTTCAGATCAGCATGGGGAACAGTCGCCACCTGGAAAAAATATATAGGAACTGAATGGAGAATCACAAGGCGGGGAGTATTTGCCATTTTTAAAATACAGTACATGTACACTATAGGTGGATTTCCCAAGTTTTCACTGACATTTAGACAGGAAGCAGTGGATTTAAGTTGCAAAAAAGTTGGAGATTAAAAATACTTACTGACTTTCATGGTTATGAAATTGAATAATATATTTTTTTTACAAAATAGCTATAAAAATTATTACTTTCAGTATTCAAGTGTTTTCAATACAAATTAGACAAAATACCAAATCATCTTGGTCTTATTATCTTTAAATATCACTACATTCATCAGCAAAACTAAAGAAAACTAACCCTGCTAAATGTTCTCAGTTTTAGAGATATCTTAGGTAACAGACATTTATTAAACTATATTTAACATAATCAAAATATGATGATCATATACAAAGCAGTATGCTTGACATTTAGGAAGTCAAGTTTTGCATTCTTGGAAGAGAGAAAACTGAGGATAGGAGACCATGTTATTTATGCAACAAGATAACTTCAGATAAGCTAGAAACCTCAAAATGAGCCTAAATAAAAAGATGCCTTGAGTAGAGAAGAAAAAGAACACTAATATGGGAGGAAAAACTATAAAAGATACTCAAGGAATAATTAGATTCTTCTTTCCGAGCCTGAGAATGTACACAGATGAAAATATGAGGTGGAAAATATTGAGAATCAACAGCCTTTATTGATGTTCTAACTTCTTGTCAGAAAAAATTCTACTTTTTTAATAGATATGTGATGCTAGGAGAGTGGATAATTGTCCTTGTTAGTAACAGCAATAATAATGAGTAATAAATACATTGTACAATGTATATAAGATATGGTAAATTTAAATTAAAATTTAAATGTGTGTTTCCAGTAGCCCAATATATCTACTTGCCAGATTTTACATTATGAAAATACTCAACAAGTACAAGAAAACATATTTAAGAATATCCAGGGCAGCAGTATTTGCAACAGCAAAAATTAACATAAATATTTAATGCCCACCAGTAGGACCACAGATAAATAAGGTTTGGTTAACCCATACTTTGGAATACTATGCCAATTTGTGTAGCTCTATGTATTCTAATATGAAAACATTACTGAGATGCACTGTTAAATTTTAAAAATCATAGTAAAACATGAACCATTGCTCAACTATTTATTAAGCATTTATTATACATTATTCACTATTTGGCAATTTATTTCTCTATTGTAGGAGCATTTTTAAGGGTTTTTAAAGCAGAAATAACTTTTCATACTAATATTTGGGCTTAAAACCACACAGTAAATTCTGCTCAGTTTAGATTTTGTTCTTATTTTTATATTTCTTTACACTCTGACTTTTCATTATAGCCTTTGTGTGGCTGAGATGATGAAAATTCCTGGAGTCCTTTTCTCCATCTGAAGTACCTTTCATGCCCTATTCAGTACAAATGATCTGCTGAAAACATAGATAAAGAGATACATCTTTAATCTTACAAGCTGTCTCCTTGCACAGGATCAGGAAAATGATTTTTCTTTTAACAGTTGTCAGCATGCCTGACATCTGTCACAGAGGCTTAGGTTCTATTTTTATTTTTCCTATTGAAATCATCCTCCGACACCTGCCCCTTTGATACTTTTAGACTGATGCCATGAAGAACTGAGTGCTTTTCAGTCAAAGAACTCGCCATATTTCCTTCCTTTGTGTTTGGTTCAAAAATAAGATAAAAAATAAAACTTATTTTCAATATCATAGATGTGTATAAATGGCTATATTAAATAAACATATGTCATTATGCCATGAACAATGAAACTTTCTTAAAAAAGATAAAGCTGATCTTAACATATTCAGACTTCTCAAAAAAGTTTTAAATAACATATTCAAAGTTATCTTCTCTATTTATCAGAACACCATTAATGGCACCTAGCATAAAAATTAAGCATGTTCATGTCAGCTGTTTCTGAGTAAAACCTAATGACAAATGCTATAGCAACCATTTACACAAATGTAATAATAGTGCAAGTATGTTTTTAAATTTTAGAGTGGTATTTTGTACTATTTGGGAAAAAGTTACTGTTTTATGTGAAATGAAAGGAAGTATAGAGAATTTGGATGATTCCATGTAAAAAGTTAAAACAGTATTAAAGGGCAAAGGTAATAACCTAATCTTCTCTTTACACAACTGTCCAAAAAATACTCCTAGTAAAGGAATCATTGCATATGATGCTTCCATTTTACCCTAAAAATAACAGAAGATGTGTGGGATAGGAACATCAGAAAAGTAAAGAGTAAGCATCTCTAAGTGCTCATGCTCCACAGAAATATATATACACACACACACACATACACAGACACGCACACATACATTCATATGGTGAATGGCAGAATCCAGCAGAACCTTGTCAGAACTCTGGAAGACAGAGATTTACTGCAACCCAGCAAATACTGAATCAAGAAAGAGCAACTTGAAAAGAGTAAGAAAGATTTGGATATTTTTACTTGCAGTTGTTACACCCAAGTCCAAGTGTGACTGCAGTCTTGAAATGGCTACAGACTGTTCCTAGTGTGGGACCCAGATCCTTGATTTTGGAGGAAGCATAACAAATCTTATTTGCAAATTACTGTAAATGTTGTACTATCCAGACTAAGTGCTACCTGAAGGACTAATAGAGGCACTCAACTTGGTTTGGTCTAATTAGAACTCAGGAAGGCCTTGTGTAACAAATGGTAGCAGGCAAATTTACAACCCATAGATGTTTATGATTAAGATGTACACTACACAAAATAAGGCCTGGGAGGAAAAGCTGGGGGGTGATCTTAGAGAAATCAGAGTATTCAAAAACACCTGAGTATTCAAGGAAATTTAGAAAGCCACATGCAAGCACAGGGCATTTTACATGCTCAGAAAACAATTAAGAATAACATAAGCTTTTACTCTGAGCTGATTATTAGACTCAGTTCAAACCTTCTTAATGGTAAAGAAATGCATGAGAACAGAACTAATCTGCAAAGACCAGGAGATATTTGGTTTTTATTGCTTCACTTCCATTTTTTTTAATTTGGTATTTTTATTGCTGTTTTAAGGTTTTGTTTTGTTTCTTTTTAGCTCTTCCCTGTTAAGAAAATATCTGTGAACATATTAGCTAAACCATGAGCTACGCAACAGACTTTAATGGCTTCAGTGACTACACATGACAAGGAATACTGTCTTGGCAAAAATAATTCTTGGAAAGTACTATACAGTGGATTACTAAAGCATTTTAATGTTCAAAAAAACCTAAATCTTGAGAAGGGTGAACTTGATTTCCAGTATTACCACATTATAATATTTTAATGTACATTTTTCAACAATAAAAAATCATAAAGGAATAGAAAGAATCAGAAAAGTATTGCCTATTCATAGAAATGAAATGCATTGATAAAAATCATCCATGAGGAAGCAAACATCAAATTTACTAAAGTACCTTTAAAACACTAATCTTAATTCTATATCTGGCAAAACTGTCATTCATAAAATTTTTATATGCCCAGACAAAATCTGAGGTGGTTCATTCCACTTAGACAAGAACTCTGAAAGGAATTTTTCCAGTTGAAATAAAGTGACATAAGACAGGTAACTTGAAATTTTATAAAGAAATAAAGATCTCTGGTAAAGGTAAGTGACACAACTTAGCACACAAAGGAAAATACATGTTCAAATATAAAAGCTAGTATGAGTTCAGCAATTTTCAGGATAGAAGATCAACACACATTAATCAGATGTGTTTATAGTCATCAGCAATGAACAATCCAAAATGTATATTAAGAAATTTCACTTATAATAACTTCTATGAGAATAAAGTTATTGTTGTCGTTTAGTGCTAAGTCATGTATGAGTCTCTTGCAACCCCATGGACTTTAGCCCACCAGACTCCTCTGTCCATCAGATTTCCCAGGCAAGAATACTGGAGTGGGTTGCCATTTCCTTCTCCAGGGTATCTTCCTAACACAGATCAATCTCACAACTTCTGCATTGCAAGCAGATTGTTTACCACTGAGCTACCTGAGAAGCCCCAAAAGAAAAAATAAATAAATAAATAAATTGCCTAGAAATAAATTTAACCAAAGAGATGAAAGACTAGTACACTGAAACACTGCAGAAAATAAAACTAGACATGTTGCTGAAGATCTAAATAAATGGAAAGACATTCCATTTTCATGGATTGGAAGACAAGATCTTTGCAATGCCAAGGCCATCCAAAGTGACTTACAGAATCAGCTCATCTCTTTCAAAGTTCAAACATAATTTTTTTTTTCAAAAATGTATCCTCAAATTTATACAGAATTTCAGGGGACTCCAAATAAGTGAAATCACCCTGATAAAAAGGAAAATTTTGGAGACTCCCTCTCCCTGATACAAGTTACAAAAAACTATAATAATTGAAGCAGTTTGATATTGACCTTGGATAGATTTACAGATTGACTAAATAGAATTGAGAGTCTAGAAGTAAACTCACACCTCCACGGCTAATTTTTTTTGACATGACTAATCCATTGAATAGGGAAACAATAGTATCTTTAACAGATGGTGCTGGAACAACTGGATAGTCCCAAGCAAATGAATGAATTTGTACTCCTACCTCACACTACTTAAAAAAAAAAAAAAAAAAAAACTTGAATCAAAGGACAAATGAATTGATGAATGAAAAAAAGTAACTAAATGAATCAATGACCTAACTTTCAGGGCTAAATCCATTATACTTACAGAGGAAAGCATACGGGTTAAACTTCATGACTTTGAATTTTGCAATGAATTCATAGATGTTACACTATAAATTTGAGAAACATACTAAATATTGGCGAGATCTACAAGTGGTCAATAAGCACATGAATAGAATCAACATCACTAGTCATTCAGTTCAGCTTAGTCACTCAGTCGTGTCCGACTCTTTGTGATCCAATGGACTGCAGCACGTCAGGCCTCCCTGTCCATCACCAACTCCCTGAGTTTACTCAAACTTATGTCCATTGAGTCGGTGATGCCATCCAACCATCTCATCCTCTGTCATCCCCTTCTCCTCCCGCCTTCAATCTTCCCCAGCATCAGGGTCTTTTCAAATGAGTCAGCTCTTCGAATCAGATGGCCAAAGTATTGAAGTTTCAGTTTCAACATCACTTCTTCCAGTGAACACTTAGGACTGATCTCCTTTAGGATGAACTGGCTGGATATCCTTGCAGTCCAAGGGACTCTCAAGAGTCTTCTCCAACACAAGATACTTCTTCAAAAGCATCGATTCTTCAGCACTCACCTTTTTTTCATACTCCAACTCTCACATCCATACGTGACTACTGGAAAAACCATAACCTTGACTAGACAGACCTTTGTTGGCAAAATAACATCTCTGTTTTTTAATATGCTCTCTAGGTTGGTCATAACTTTCCTTCCAAGGAGTAAGCATCTCTTAATTTCATGGCTGCAGTCACCATCTGCAGTGATTTTGGAGCCCAGAAAAATAAAATCAGCCACTGTTTCCACTGTTTCCCCATCTATTTGCCATGAAGTGATGGAACCAGATGGCATGATCTTAGTTTTCTGAATGTTGAACTTTAAGCCAACTTTGTTACTCTCCTCTTTCACTTTCATCAAGAGGCTCTTTAGTTCTTCTTCACTTTGTGCCATAAGGGTGGTGTCATCTGCATATCTGAGGTTATTGATATTTCTCCTGGGAATCTTGATTCCAGCTTGTGCTTCCTCCAGCCCAGCGTTTCTCATGATGCACTCTGCATATAAGTTAAATAAGCAGGGTGACAATATACAGCCTTGACATACTCCTTTTCCTATTTTGAACCAGTCTGTTCCACGTCCAGTTGTAACTGTTGCTTCCTGACCTGCATACAGATTTCTCAAGAGGCAGATCAGGTGGTCTGGTATTCCCATCTCTTTCATAATTTTCCACAGTTTATTGTGTGTTAGGGAAATGCAAATCAAAACTGCAGTGAGATAACATTGCACATTCATTAGGATAGCTATAGAATTTTAAGTGTAAATAACATGTGTTGGCAAAATATGCAGAAATTGGAACCCTTTTGCATTGCTAGTGGGAATGAAATGTTATGACAACTTTGGAAAGCAGTTTACTTTTCCTCAAAAAGCCAACCCCAAAATTGTCATTTGCCTCAGCAGTTGCAATCCTACATATATAACCAAAATTATTCCAGCAGGACTCATCCAGATACTTGTAAGTGAATGTTTCTGTGCTTGCGTACTAAGTTGCTTCAGTTGTGTCTGCCTCTTTGCAACCCTAGGGACTGTGGCCCACCATACTCCACTGTCCATGGGATTTTCCAGGCAAGAATATTAACTTGGGTTGCCATGCCCTCCTCCAGGGAATCTTCCCCACCCATGGACTAAACCCAAGTCTCTTATGTCTCTTGCACTGGCAGACAGGTTCTTTACCATTAGCACCACCTGGGAAGACAAGTGAATGTTTACTGCAGCATTATTCAAAGAAACCAAAAGATGTCCATCAACAAGTGAATGGATAAACAAAATGGGATATTTATATATAATGTAATATTATTTAGCTATTAAAAGAATGAAGTTCCAATATATGCACAACATGGATGAACCTTAAAAACATTCTAAGTGAAATAAGGCAAGCCCAAAGGACAAATATTGTATGGTCTCACTTATAGAAAATATCTAGAATTGACAAATTAATAGAAACAGAAAGTAGATTATAGATTGCCAGAGGCTGGGAAGAGGGAAAAAAAGGGAATTGCTACTTAATAATTTCAGAGATCTTGTTTGGGGTGGTGAAAGACGTGGAACTAGATTGTAGTGGTCATTGAACAAAAGTGTGATTGGAATTATGTCATTGAATTGTACACTTAAAATGGTTAAGTGGCAAATTTTATATCATACATATTTTAGCACAGTAAAAAATATGCCATATGATCTACCAAAAATTATATCATAATATTTTTATTTTACTTTTTTAAATTATCACACAATATAGTTGATATTTTTTCTTTTGGTGAACAGTGTTGTGTAATTTCCTATTACTGTATAGTAAATTACCACACTGTTGGTGACTTAAAAATTATGCACATTTATTATTTCAGTTTCTAAGGTTTAGAAACCTAGTTTATTTGTATCTCTTTTCAAGGTCTTACAAGTCTGCAGTCAAAGTGTTGGTGAGTGAAGGGGACTTATTTGAAGATTCAAGTAGGGACAGAGCCATTCTCAAGCTGATGTGGTTATTAGCAGAATTTTTCACTTCCTGAAGATGTATCACACAAAAGGTATTAGTTCCTAACTGGTTATTTCCCAGAGACTACCTTCATTTTTGTGGCCACAAGGGCCTCACCAACACATCAACTTACTTCAAAAGACACCAAAGGAGAGAACATGTTATTAGAACAGAGTCAGTGGCAATCTTATATAACCTAAACATGCAAGTGACATCTCACGTATTTGCCACCTGCTATGTATTAGAAGCAACTTAGGAGCTCATTCCTCATGCAAAGAAAAGAGGTTACACGAGAAAGTGGTTACCTAGGAACTGAGATCATTGGTACCGTCTTGGCAACTGCTTCCCGTCATTTCTATGACATTTAACATATATAGATTTGTGTATCTACTGCAACAAATGAAAGAGAGAAGCTTCATCACCTCCCCAAAATTTCTGCATATTCTCTCTTAATAGTCACAGCCAGCATCATACTTACCATTGGTAGCTACTGATCTGTTGTCTATTGCTAGAATTTAGTTTTTAAAATGTCAAAATATATATGGACTCATTAGTGCATAATTTTTTGAGATAGGCACTTCTATAACTGATATAATGCCTTTGAACTTCATCTAAAATAGTGAATGTGTAAACACTTTGTTCCTTTCACTTGCTGAGTAGTACTCCATTGCATGGATATGACATATTTGCTAATACATTCGCTATTGAAAGATGTCTGGATAGTTTCCAGTTTTTGACTATCATGTATAAATGTGATATCAACATTTGTGTAATTTGAATTCTCATTTTTGAAACTTTTTGATTTTTTTGGTTTGGCCATAAAAATTGCTTTGGAAAACTGATATTAGCAAATGTCATATGAACACAGACTTGAACTGTGCTCACTCATTTGGGATATATATTTGGGATATATATATATATAGTGCTCCTACATTTAAACAAACAAACAAAAAACATGTCTCAGATTGTTCCTGATAAAAGCAGAATGGGAGATTGCTGGGGCAGATCTGAACTTAGCTTCCAGATTGCAGACAAATCTACCCTAAGTCATTCAAAACTTGACTATCCAATCAGCTTACAGGAAAGTGACATTAATGCAGACAACTATACACCACTAAGTTTGTGGGCTGATTTCTAATGTGGCATTACTGGGGCAACAACTGAGTAATCTTATGAATAAATGGAAATTTTATAAATAAATAACATGCCTAAAAGGAAACTCCTTTATAATAAAATATCTATTTCCATATATAAATACAGAGATATGAGTGTACAGTAACAACAGATGGAATTGGATACAAATATGTTATATCACCAGCTCTACTTAAAAAAAAACTCTACAATTTCAAAAGGACTACAATAAACAGATTCATATAATCTTCCTTCAGTACTTATATCCTGAAAAGATCAGTGTATTTGAAATTATGTAAAATATTTTTCATTAATATATGAAAGAGTTAAGTCTTGGGCTGAGATAACCTATAAATGGGTTTATCATTTACATTTTGTCTTGTAGTCCATTTGAAAGTCCTGTGACGCATGCTTATCTGTGTAAGACAGCTATTATGCATACCAAACCTTTTAACATCCTTGTTCCCTAATTATTTATTATAAGAATTCACAGCCATTCTGGGGGGAGAGGGGAACAACACTTTCATAGATTTTTAAGGTGCCTTTCTGCATGAGTGCATGCTCAGTCTCTTCAGTTGTGTCTGACTCTTTGCGACCCTATAGACTGTAGCCCGCCAAGCTCCTCTTGTCGTTGGGATTTTCCAGGCAAGAATACCAGGGTGGGTTGCCAGGCCCTCCTCCAAGGGATCTTTCCAACCCAACAGTCAATCAAACCCACATCCGTTGCATTGCAGATGGATTCTTTACCCAGTGAACCACCTGGAAGACAAAAATGTCTTTCTAGTGGAAAGTAAAAAACACACATGAAAATCACTGCTTTAAATGTATAGTCAGCCTGAGAACAACTGAGTCACTTGAAGGAAATCTGGGTATATTTACATCAACAAATACTTACAACATTATAGAAAGGAGTATTTCCATGACTTAATAAAGGGAAAACTCGAATCTTAAAGTATTTGCAACCTGAAGCACAAGAGGGCCCCCAAACTACAAGTAAAATACCTCATAGAGCATCAGGTATACTCCTGGCTGTTGCAAATGTAAAAGAAATATGTATCAATGAATAAATTCATCGATCTAAATAAAAGAGGATAACAAGGAAAATTAGAAATAATTGGAAGTGATCCTAATGAATCCTAATTCAACTACGTAGACCTACAAAACCCTTCTGTTCCATTTATGTGTATCTCAAAGTAGAAGTTTCATAAGGAAGTGACTAAGTGTTCTCCGACACATATTTCAATTATAGATTCATATTGATAATTGTATCATAAATCCAAATAACTATCTTAGCAAATGCTCTAATGTTAATTAAATCACACTTAATGGATATATCTCAACCCTCAGTAGTGTCAACAGAGCTACTCTCTCATGCAGTTAAAGCAAATGGGAACACAGAACTTCACTGTAGTCTGACTTGAGATCAGTTTAGTTCAGACTGAGCACAGTCATCTCTGACTCTTTGCGACCCCATGGACTGCAGCACGCCAGGCTTCCCTAGCCATCACCAACTTCTAGAGCTTGCTCAAACTCATGTCCGTCAAGTCGGTGATGCCATCCAACTATCTCATCCTCTGTCCTTCCCTTCTCCTCCTGCCTTTGATCTTTCCCAGCATCAGGGTCTTTTCCAGTGAGTCAGTTCTTTGCATCAAGTGGCCAAAATATTGGAGTTTCAGCCTCAGCATCAGTCCTTCCAAAGAATATTCAGGGCTGATTTCCTTTAGGATTGACTTCAGATACACATGACGTAAGGGAAATAGGGCATTTCAGAAAATAAACATACAAAAGGAGAAAAACTATAAAAATGCTCCTTAATTCAGGTTAATTGTTTAGAATACTGAAAAAACTTCTGGTTGAATAGCCAATTATGCCTACAAATCAATATTCAAAGTGGTGAGAGGTCCCATTTAAATTTAATTTAGTACAGTAGGGTAGAGGATGACAGGTAATTTTAAGTATATTTATTAATAGTCCTTTCCTCAATATTAAAGTACTTCTTTTGCTTTCTTTTTTACAAATTAACATCTCTAAAATTAGACTTATTGGAAAAGACCCTTATGCTGGGAGGGATTGGGGGCAGGAGGAGAAGGGGACGATAGAGGATGAGATGGCTGGATGGCAACACCAACTCAATGGACAAGAGCTTGAGTAAACTCCGGGAGTTGGTGATGGACAGTGAGGCTTGGCATGCTGCGATTCATGGGGTCGCAAAGAGTCGGACAAGACTGAGCGACTGAACTGAACTGAACTGAATTGAAAATTAGATTGTGTCTTACAAAAATGCAGTAGTGTGTCAATCTTTTCTAATTCAAATAATCTATTTTAAGTATTCTCTTAAGTAAAAGTCCTTTTTTTTTTTTTTCCTGAGATACTCTTTTACACCCCAAAAGGGCATTTGGCTTACTTAGGGTAAGCTTGAAATGGTACTGGAAAGAGGAAGAACACCTGGGACCCACACAAAAAGGATCAACTATTTTCCTCTTCCCTTTTGGTTTCCACATTAGTGTCTTTTTCAGGTTCCTGTATTGTTTGCTGGCATCTGATACTAAAATAAGTGTGAAAAGGCAAAGACAGCTTTGCCTTTCAGTCATATTCTCCATAAATCTATGGGGTGGTTAGTCCTACATAAAGCCTCTGCAGTCTGGTACTTCTGCCAGAGACTCTCCCGCATGGTGTTGATCTCAGTTGTGCTATCTTTCATTCCCTGGGACTTTGGAAAACATATGCACGTATTCCATGTTACCATGAGTGATGACTCTGTTGGTAAAGGATCCACCTGCAATGCAGGAGGTACAGGACACATGGGTTCAGTCTCTGGGTCGGGAAGATCCCCTGGAGGAGGAAATGGCTAACTACTCCAGTATTCTTACCTGAAAAATCGCATGGACAAAGGATCCTGACAGGCTACTGTCCAAAGGATGGCAAACAGTCAGACATGACTGAGCAGCTAAACACACACACAGCAGAGCCATTCCATACATTTTCACTGCTGGTCTACTCTTGTGTTGACAGTAGAGCGCTCTGGTAAATATATGCTTTATTGATACAGATCCATCGGTGCAGCTCTCTCCACTCATGGATACAAACTGAGAGCTGGTACCAAAACCCGTCCCCTCGTTTTTTGCCTTTTCTACAAACATATTCAAAACTCCATTTTGTTTCCAAGAAAAAAAGCAGAAGAGTAATCTTAGTGGGAAAAAAAAAATTTTTTTCTGATCAATTCTGAGAAATAGATTATCAGAAAGGTTTAAAAATTACTTTCACTTCTGTTTTAGAGATGGATATATCCTATTGTCAGCAATCAATGCCATAGAAATTAAATCAAGTAATACAATGTTTTTCTCTAAGTTCTTTCTCATCAAGGGAATTTTTTTTAATATAACTTTCTTTCCTGTAAAATAATCCGCTCAGAAAACATCATATATGAGCATAGTCAAAGAACAAATTTCTTAAGTCCTATATTTATAATTTAGCCAAAGTATGGAATATATTATATGGTCTGTATATTTTCAGTTCTTTGTAGGTTTTGTTAATATGAATCAGTATGCTCCAAGACTCTCAGCAACTTCAACAAGGAAGAATTTATGAAACTACAAGTTTGCGATCAAAACTGGGACTATGATGACTTCAAGGTTATATGACTCTTTGAGGATATATCAGAATAGCTATTCAGATTTCTGTAAGTACCATCTCCCTACTTGTCTGAAAATTTTAATTAGTCTTTTGCATCCAAATGTTCACAAATATTTCTTATCTCTGCCACACAGTTTGCCTCAAAATACTGAGGCAATATTTAAAATATTCCATCTAAAACATTCCTAAAGATTTAAGCAAATAAGATTTAGGCTACAGATTAAGCTTTTGCTATGTTAGAACAATTGCTAAAAAAACAACAACAACAACAACAAAAAAAACAGTTCCTAAAGTATACTATTGCCCAATAAGTATACGATTAGTAATAAAATGCTCATATCTCTAAAGATTTAAGAATGATTTTTAAAAGCAAGTAAATATAAGCTAATTCATAACTTACTGTAAGATAGTTTACTTAAAAAATGCAACCTTGAGATGTCAATATAAACTAAATATTGTTAAAGAGGTTGCCTTTTTTCCACTGTATATTCTTGCCTCCTCTGTCGAAGATAAGGTGTCCATAGGTTCGTGGATTTATCTCTGGGCTTTCTATTCTGTTCCATTGATCTATATTTCTGCCTTTGCGCCAGTACCATATTGTCTTGATGACTGTGGCTTGGTAGTATAGTCTGAAGTCAGGCAGGTTGATTCCTCCAGTTCCATTCTTCTTTCTCAAGATTAATTTGGCTATTTGAGGTTTTTTGTATTTCCATACAAATTGTGAAGTTATTTGTTCTAGTTCTGTGAAGAATACAGTTGGTAGCTTGATAGGGATTGCATTGAATCTATAGATTGCTTTGGATAGTATAGTCATTTTGACAATATTGATTCTTCCAATCCATGAACACGGTATATTTCTCCATCTGTTTGTGCCCTCTTTGATTTTTTTCATCAGTGTTTTATAGTTTTCTATGTATAGGTCTTTTGTTTCTTTAGATAGATATACTCCTAAGTATTTTATTCTTTTTGCTGCAATGGTGAATGGTATTGTTTCCTTAATTTCTCTTTCTGTTTTCTCATTGTTAGCGTATAGGAATGCAAGGGATTTCTGTGTGTTAATTTTATATCCTGCAACTTTTCTATATTCATTGATTAGCTCTAGTAATTTTCTGGTAGAGTCTTTAGGGTTTTCTATGTAGAGGATCATGTCATCTGCAAACAGTGAGTTTTACTTCTTCTTTTCCTATCTGGATTCCTTTTACTTCTTTTTCTGCTCTGATTGCTGTGGCCAAAACTTCCAAAACTATGTTGAATAGTAGTGGTGAGAGTGGGCACCACAATGAGGTACCATTACACGCCAGTCAGGATGGCTGCTATCCAAAAGTCTACAAGCAATAAACGCTGGAGAGGGTGTGGAAAAAAGGGAACCCTCTTACACTGTTGGTGGGAATGCAAACTAGTACAACCGTTATGGAGAACAGTGTGGAGATTTCTTAAAAAACTGGAAATAGAACTGCCATATGACCCAGCAATCCCACTTCTGGGCATACACACCAAGGAAACCAGATCTGAAAGAGACACGAGCACCCCAATGTTCATCATAGCACTTTTTATAATAGCCAGAACATGGAAGCAACCTAGATGCCCATCAGCAGATGAATGGATAAGGAAGCTGTGGTACATATACACCATGGAATATTACTCAGCCATTAAAAAGAATTCATTTGAATCAGTTCTAATGAGATGGATGAAACTGGAGCCCATTATACAGAGTGAAGTAAGCCAGAAAGATAAAGAACGTTACAGTATACTAACGCATATATATGGAATTTAGAAAGATGGTAACAATAACCCTATATGCAAAACAGAAAAAGAGACACAGAAGTACAGAACAGACTTTTTAACTCTGTGGGAGAAGGTGAAGGTGGGATGTTTCAAAAGAACATCATGTATATTATCTATGGTGAAACAGACCGCCAGCCCAGGTGGGATGCATGAGTCAAGTGCTCGGGCCTGGTGGGCTGGGAAGACCCAGAGGAATCGGGTGGAGAGGGGGATCAGGATGGGGAATACGTGTAACTCTATGGCTGATTCATATCAATGTATGACAAAACCCACTGAAAAAAAAATAAATTTTAAAAATAAAAAAAATAAAAATAAAATAAAATAAAGGGGAAAAAAACTAACAGAAAAGTAGAACAATTCATAAAAAGTTGATGAATTTAAATATCTTGGAAAAATGAATATTTTTAATTTTTATTTTTGACAGTAGTCCTTTTCTATGTATGTAATGAATCAGTGGAAAGTTACAATTACAAATGGGTAATAGAAGTGATTAAGTTATCAACTGGATTAACTTAATAACCATACTTTAAATGTGAATGTATTAAGCAGTTTCATTGTTAATGAGGGCTTCCCTGGTGGCTCAGATGGTAAAAGTGTCTGCCTACAATGGGGGAGACCCAGGTTCGATCCCCGGGTTGGGAAGATCCCCTGGAGAAAGAAATGGCAACCCACTCCAGTACTCTTGCCTGGAAAACCCCATGGATGGAGGAGCCTGGTAGGCTACACTCCGTGGGGTTGCAAAGAGTCGGACATGACTGAGCGACTTCACTGTTGTTAATGAAGAAAAAAATATACTCTAAAACTTACTGGCAAAAAAATCAATATTAAATATGTGAATTAATTTTCTGTGTCTTTCTGTTTCCAATAAAATCTTTTTCATCTGAATTGATCTTTCTATCATCTATTTTTCATCTGAAAATAATTTTATCTAAAGTGAAGACAAGTAGGGAATATTCTATACAACGTGCACTTATGGACCCCATGGTGACCGTGGTTTTGTTGCTAAGTCGTATCTAACTCTTGGGACACCTTGGACTGTAGCCTGCCAGGGTCCTTTGTCCATGGGATTTCCCAGGCAAGAATACTGAAGAGGGTTGTCATTTCCTTCTCCAGAGGATCTTCCTGATCCAGGGATTGAACCCACATCTCCAGTTTTACAAGTAGTCTTCTGTCTTCTGTCAGGTAGATTCTTCACCTGACTAGGCCAGTAGTTTAGCCCATGCTAAACTGCTTCAGTCATATCCGACTCTTTGCAACCCTCTGGACTGTAGCCCACCAGGCTACTCTGTCCTTGGATTCTCCAGGCAAAAATACTGGAGTGGGTGGCTGTGCCCTTCTCCATGGGATCTTCCAGACCCAGGGATCTAACCATTATCTCTTAGGTCTCCTGCATTGGCAGGTGGGCTCTTTAGAACCACCTGGAAAGCCCAGGGAAGTGCTTCAGTTCAGTTCAGTTCAGTTCAGTTGCAAAGTAGTGTCTGACTCTTTGCGACCCCATGGACTGCAGCATGCCAGACCTCCCTGTCCATCACCAACTCCCGGAGTTTACCCAAACCCATGTCCACTGATTCGGTGATGCCATCCAACCATCTCATCTTCTGTCATCTGCTTCTCCTCCCACCTTCAATCTTTACCAGCATCATGGTCTTTTCAAATGGGTCAGTTCTTTGCATCAGGTGGCTGAAGTATTGGAATTTCAGCTTCAGCATCAGTTATTCCAATGAATACTCAGGACTGATTTCCTTTAGGATGGACTGAGTGGATCTCCTTGCGGTCCAAGGAACTCTCAAAATTCTTCTCCAATACCACAGTTCAAAAGCATCAATTCTTCAGCACTCAACTTTCTTTATAGTCCAACTCTCACATCCATACATGACTACTAGAAAAACCATAGCTTTGACTAGATGGAACTTTGTTGAGTCCTGAAAGTAAATACATATACTCACATAGATACCCTTTGAATGAAATTATTTAGCCACTTCCAAGAAATTGCATTTAGAGTATACACAAAATGAAGATTACATGTGAGGTCTCTTCTCCTCTAAATGAATCATTTTCTTTGGGCAGAAGATTAAATCCTCTACCAGTTGAATAGTTAGTTGGCTGCTTCATTTTTCCATAAGTATATGTACTGCCAACAACAGACACATGTTAACCATCAGAAGAATTATCCTTTGGGCAAACGTTGTCAAATGACTACACTTCCCTTATATGAACTTATTTCTCTAATTGGAAACAAAATTATATGTTTTTTTTTAACTTTGCAAAGCAGTTTTTAATTCAAAAATGTTTTACAAACTATTATCAAATATATTTCCTTTATAACATTTATGTGCATATTTCCATTTTAACACAAATAACCTGTCATTTAAAATTTTGTACTATTATTTGACCAATGAAAACTCATTTCTCAAAGAATGTCACATAAATTGGCCAGTTATATATGCTTCTCTTTTAGTTCATCAGCTAGCAATTCTTCTCTATTGACTATCACAATCATTTTTTTCATGCACATACCATTGAAAAATTTAAAAAGCTACTTACCACATAGTGACAAATTTAAAATGACTTCATTCTAAAACTGCCATTTTAGGGCAGTTGTTGTAGTGTGATAAAAAACACTGTTGCAAGATTTTAAGTACTTTGGCCTTTTCCAATTCTTAAAAATAGCCTCTAGATTTCCCTCTGACTTTTAAGAAGTGACCAAGATGATCTCTTCTCAGAAAAAAAAATTGTCTATTAAAAGGTCAAGAAAACTATAGAGTTCCCTTAAGAAATTGTAGATTTTGTAATTGTAATTTTAGGAGCTTTATTAAGAAAATGATCTACCTAAGAAGATACATTTACCTTAATTTACAGGAATTGATGAGACTTTTTGAGGGTTCTTTGAATAATATTCTCTGTTTTTGCAAGAATAAAGAAACTGTAATTGAAATGGGGTTTCAAAAATAAATAATTTTTAATTTACTATCAGAGTTTAATACTTGTTTATTATTCTGGACTGTAGCAGAGTTTAAATACAGTTATCAAATCTTTAAAATTGCTATCCACCAATAATTTTAATTACTGAAAAACTTCAGACTGATCCATCTGATTCTCACTGCACAGTGCACAAGTTCCTATGTTCTAATAGCAAGCCATTTCATGAAAAATGGTTCATTACCTTTCTTATGTTGTCTCCATCACATCAAAAATGGGTTCAGCTGTGCACGTAGACTGCTAGAACATTTGGAAATTTGTGCTAATTTTTTCATTTATTTATTTAAACTCTTGACAGAGAAACGAAAACTTGTTTTCTCTAAGAGTTTCTATCTACTTTCTTCTTTTTGTCTTCCTCTACATCATTCTATAAACTCCAACTTTCTCTGAGTCACATGTACTAATCTTTTCATCACACCTTAAGCATTACTTTTAACAAAACCACATAAATAACGCCCAAATTACGCTTACGCATTCTCACAGCATTCTATTTTTTTACCTTTTTTGGTATAGATCACTGTGAAGCATCTGCCTGCCAAGCAGTAGATGTGAGTTTAATCCTTGGGCCAGACAGATTCCCTAGTGGAGGAAATGTCAATTCCCTCCAATGTTCTTGCCTAGAAAATTCCATAGTGGACTACAGTCCATTGGTGTTGCAAAGAGTCAGACACAAGTTAGCAACTAAACAATAAAAAACTGAAACAGAAGTGGGGAACAGATGGGGGAAGAGAAATCAAGGATCATAGTAATCATATATCATAGGTAATGAGGGTCATCAAGACAGTGTCTGAAATTAGAAGAATAAAATATGGAAATTGAAATAATTATGGAAATATTTAAAAGGTTTAAAGTAACAGGGCAATAAAATTATGTAAGAGAAATCTACAACTATCCTATTGTTTAATTAATAAATAATATTTATAGCTAACAAAACCAAGAAAGAGATCCATAAACATTATTTAGACCTATGTAAGGAGCCTAAATGGGAAAAGAGTGAGTTTAGGAATGTTGGGGTATTGATCACTATTTTAAGTTTCCACTGTTGTTTAGTTCTTAAATCATGTCTGACTGTTTGTAATCCCATAGACTGTAGCTTGCCAGGCTCCTCTGTCCATGGGATTTCACAGGCAAGAATACTAGAGTGCGTTGTAGTTTCCTCCTCCAGGGGATATTTCTGACCCAAGGATTGAATTGAGGTTTCCTGCATTGCAATCAAATTCTTCACTGCTGAGCCATCATGGAAGCCCTAAGTTACTCTGGGCAGAATTTTTTTTTTTTTTTTTTTTTTTTACCATATTATATTACTTAGTTACTTTCTTTTATAATACTGTAAAAAAAAAAAAAGAAAGAAAGAAACCTTGCAAATCAGTGGTATAAGAACAATAAGTACTTATTTCTTGTTAACATAGTTGCAGTTTAGCTAGAGTGACTCTACCCTAGGCTCTTCTGGGCTAAAAGTGTCTCACTGTAGAGTCCAAATTGCAGTCACCTGCTACCCATGGCCTTTTTTCTTACTAAGCTTGCAGAAGCTCAAGTGAACAACGCCAGTTAAATAAACACGTAGCAAAACTCTACAGACATCAGGTCCACAAATATTCCTTTGGTCTGCACAAGTCAAATAACCTAGGCTCCTGTCAAGTAGCTGGGAAGTACATTCTGCTATGAGATTCGGAAAGCGGTGTGCACATGTAATTTTACATAGGGAGTAAAGGACCAACACATTAAATTTACTATACATGTCCACGAATTACATTGAAGAAAATAATATTTTATAAAATGTAATTTTAAATAAATATAAAGAAATATGTCTTGGTATGTCGCTACTTTGAAAATTTTCAATGTCTTCAATTATTTGAATTAAAAACTCTAAAATAATTAATATATACTGAAAGACATTTCATGGTGGCTTTCATATATCTAATCTCACTGGAGAAGACTTAGCCTTATTCATCAATCATGTTGAACTGCTCTTTAGTCTTTCTTTACACATATGATCTTTCATTTTGTCCACACATGTTTTTGGTTAGTTAAATTTTAGTCATCATTTGAATACTAATTAGGCTTCAGCTTAATGATTTGTTATGATTGCTGTTGGTTTAGTATTACTCTATACTTCTCATATGAAATGATCAACCATCATGAAATGATTTGTTCAGGGACTTTTCTTCCTTGTTAAGCTCCTGGGTACACAAGGAAATGACCTATCCAGGATGATATATATCACCAGGATGAAATATATTGCCTGATATATTTTTATACTATCACAAGATATCACTTATATTTGGAATCTAAAATAAATGGTACCAATGAACTTATTTAAATCAGAAACAGATTCACAGACATAGAAAACAAGCTTACGGTTACTAAAGAGCAGAGGGAAGTGGTGGGGACAGGGCAGATAAATTAGTTTAGTATTCAGTTCAGTTCAGTTCAGTTCAGTCGTTCAGTCATGTCTGACTCTTTGTGACCCCATGAACTGCAGCACACAAGGCCTCCCTGTCCATCACCAACTCCTGGAGTCCACCCAAACCCATGTCCATCGAGTCAGTGATGCCATCCAACCATCTCATCCTCTGTCGTTCCCTTCTCCTCCTGCCCTCAATCTTTTCCAGCATCAGGGTCTTTTCAAATGAGTCAGCCATTCACATCAGGTGGCCAAAGGATTAGAGTTTCAGCTTCAACAACAGTCCTTCCAATGTACACCCAGGACTGATCTCCTTTAGGATGGACTTGGACCTCCTTGCAGTCCAAGAGACTCTCAAGAGTCTTCTCCAACACCACAATTCAAAAGTACCAATTCTTCAGAGCTCAGCTTTCTTTATAGTCCAACTCTCACATCCATACATGACCACTGGAAAAACCAAAGCCTTTACTAGATGGACCATTGTTGGCAAAGTAATGTCTCTGCTTTTTAATATGCTGTCTAGCTTGGTCATAACTTTCCTTCCAAGGAGTAAGTGTGTTTTAATTTCATGGCTGCAATCACCATCTGCAGTGATTTTGGAGCCCAGAAAAATAAAGTCAGCCACTGTTTCCCCATCTATTTGCCATGAAGTGATGGGATCGGATGCCATGATCTTAGTTTTCTGAATGCTGAGATTTAAGCCAACTTTTTAACCCTCCTTTTTCACTTTCATCAAGAGGCTCTTTAGTTCTTCTTCACTTTCTGCCATAAGGGTGGTGTCATCTGCATATCTGAGGTTATTGATATTTCTCCCGGCAATCTTGATTCCAACTTGTGCTTCCTCCAGCGAAGCGTTTCTCATGATGTACTCTGCATATAAGTTAAAAAACCAGGGTGACAATATACTGCCTTGACGTACTCCTTTTCCTATTTGGAACCAGTCTGTTGTTCCATGTCCAGTTGTAACTGTTGCTTCCTGACCTGCGTACAGGTTTCTCAAGAGGCAGGTCAGGTGGTCTGGTATTCCCATCTCTTTCTGAATTTTCCACAGTTTATTCTGATCCACACAGTCAAAGCCTTTGGCATAGTTTAGGATTTGAAAATGTAAACAACTATATATAATATAGATAACAACAAGGTCCTAGTATATATCATGGGAACTATATTTAATACCTTATAATAAACCATAATGGAAAAGAATATGGAAAATGCTATATATATATATATATACATATATATATATATATATATATATATATATATATATATACACAGACACACACATAACTGAATCACTTTACTGTACACTAAGAATGAACACACAATTGTAAATCAAATATACATCAAGAAATAAACTTAAAATGAATGATTCCATCCCAAATAACTCACTTCACCACAACATATTCCTATATTACAGTTTTGCAGTACACAATTTATTTGTTTTTTATCTTAAACACTATTATAAAACTAAACTGAAAGTTTAGTTTCCTTTCATTTTCTCATCTGTTTAATATAGATTTACTGAGTACTGCTTCCATAGCTTTTTCGACCATTTGAGATTAGGTGTAGAGTGTTAAAATGGACAAAGTTCCTACCCACAGAGAACTCTTATTCTAGTGGAGGAAAGAGAAGAGAATATATATACTATAATATTAGTGAGCAATAATTACTATGAAAGACAATAAGATCTATTTAGAGTGACAAGAACAATTTTTGATAGAGACAAATGGAAAAGCTTCTTTGAGATGATATTCTAATGAAGATTCTGAAAACAGGAGGGAGCTATATGAACAACTGGGGTGTGGCCCTATAAAACTGCTAAAGAAACCACCTGATGAGTAACTGAAGAATTAAACCTTGTGCATATCATTGATATATTTACTAAAGAAATTTATTAAACTTTGAAACAAAATGGCAAAAAGTATTATATACTCTTCCAAGAGTATTATTGGATAAATAACATTATTTTTATTTTATGAGATTGTAAAATACTCATAACTGTTTTAAAATAATTTATTTTTTAATTGAAGGATCATTGCTTTACATATTTTGTTGTTTTCTGTCAAACCTCAACATGAATCAGTCATAGGTATACATATATCCCCTCCCTTTTCAACCTCCCTCCCATCTCCCTCCCCATCTACCCCACTAGGTTGATACGGAGCCCCTGTTTGAGTTTCCTGAGCCATACAGCAAATGCCCATTGGCTATCTATTTTACATGTGATAATGTTAGTTTCTGTTACTCCTTCCATATGTCTCACCCTCTCCTCCCCTCTCCCCATGTCCATAAATCTATTCTCTATGTCTGTTTCTCCATTGCTGCCATGTAAATAAAATCTTCAGTATCATTTTTCTAGATTCCATATATACGTGTTAGAATATGATATCTATCTTCTTCTGATTTATTTCACTCTGTATAACAGGTTCTAGGTTCATCCACCTTATTAGTACTGACTCAAATGTGTCCCTTTTTATGACTGAGTAATATTCCATTATGCATGCGTACCACAACTTCTTTATCCATTCATCTGTCAGTGGACATCTAGGATACTTCCATGTTCTAGCTACTGTAAATAGTGCTTCAATGAGCAATGAGATACATGTGTCTTTTACAATTTTGGTTTCCTTAGGGTATATGTATAGGAGTGGGATTGCTGGGTCATATGGTGGTTTTATTCCTAGTTTTTTAAGGAATCTCCATACCGTCCTCCATAGTGGCTGTTTCAATTTGCATTTCCACCAACATTGCAAGAGCATTCCCTTTTCTCCACACCTCCAGCATTTATTGTTTGTAGACTTCTTGATGATGGCCATTCTGACTGGTGTGAGGTGATATATCATTGTAGTTTTGATTTGCATTTCTTTAATAATGAGTGACATTAAGAAAACTAAGATCATGGCATCTGGTCCCATCACTTCATGGGAAAAAGATGGGGAGACAGTGGAAATGGTGGTTGACTTTAATTTTTGGGCTCCAAAATCACTGCAGATGGTGATTGCAGCCATGAAATTAAAGGATGCTTACTTCTTGGAAGGAAAGTTATGACTAACCTAGATAGCATATTAAAAAGCAGAGAATTATTTTGCCACAAAGGTCCATCTAGTCAAGGCTAAGGTTTTTCCAGTGATCACGTATGGATGTAAGAGTTGGACTGTGAAGAAAGCTGAGCACCGAAAAACTGATATTTTTGAACTGTGGTGTTGGAGAAGACTCTTGAGAGTCCCTTGGACTGCAAGGAGATCCAACCAGTCCATCCTAAAGGAGATCAGTCCTGGGTGTTCATTGGAGGACCGATGCTGAAGCTGAAACTCCAATATTTTGGCCACCTCATGTGAATAGTTGACACATTGGAAAAGACCATGATGCTGGGAGGGATTGGGGGGAGAAGGAGAAGAGGATGACAGAGGATGAGATGGCTGGATGGCATCACCGACTCGATGGACATACGTTTGAGTAAACTCCCGGAGTTGGTGATGGACAGAGAGGCCTGGTGTGCTGCGATTCATGGGGTCGCAAAGAGTCAGCCACGACTGGCAACTGAACTGAACTGAACTGAACTGAGTAATGAGTGATGTTGAGCATCTTTTCATGTATTTGTTAGCCATCTGTTTGTCTTCTTTGGAGAAATATCTGTTTATTTTTTTTTTCCCCCCTCCCTTTTCGATTAGGCTGTTTGATTGGGTTTTCTATGTACAATATCATGTCATTTGCAAATAGTGAGATGATGCTGTTTGTTATCTGGATGAAAAACATCTTTTTTTCTGATCTGAATTCCTTTTATTTCTTTCTGTTCTCTGATTGCTGTAGCTAGGACTTCTAGAACTATGTTGAATAATAGTGGTGAAAGTGGACACCCTTATCTTGTTCCTGATTTTAGGGGGAATGCTTTCAGTTTCTCACCATTGAGAATGTTTACTGTAGGTTTATCATATATGGCCTTTACTATGTGGAGATAGGTTCCTTCTATCCACATTTTTTGAAGAGTTCTTTCATAAATGGGTGCTGAATTTTGTCAAAGACTTTTTCTGCCTCTATTGAGATTATCATGTGACTTTTATCTTTCACTTTGTTAATATCGTGTATCACATTGATTTGCGTATACTAAAGAACACTTTCATCCCTGGAATACACGCAACTTGATCGTGGTGTATGAGCTTTTTGATGTGTACTTGAATTCTGTTTGCTAAAATTTTGTTGAGGATTTTGATCTGTGTTCATCAGTGATATTGGCTGGTAGTTTTCTTTTTTGTGTGTTGTCTTTCTCTGGTTTTGGTATCAGGGTGATGGTGACCTCATACGAATGAGTTTGAAAGTGTTCCTTCCTCTATAATTTTTTGAAAGCATCTTAGAAAGATAGGCATTAGCTCTCCTTTAAATGTTTGATAGAATTATCCTGTGAAGCCATCTGGTCCTTGGTTTTCTTTGGGGGGAGATGTTTGATCATAACTTCAATTTCAGTGCTTGTAATTGGGTTGTTCATAATTTCTATTTTTTCCTGGTTCAGTCTTGGAAGATTGAACTTTTCTAAGAATCTGTCCATTTCTTCCAGGTTATCCATTTTATTGCTGTATAGTTGTTCATAATAGTCTCTGATAATCCTTTGTATTTCTACATTATCTGTTGTAATCTCTCCTTTTTCATTTCTAATTTTGTTAATTTGATTCTCTCTTTTTTCTTGATAAGTCTGGCTAAATTTTGTCAATTTTGCTTATATTCTCAAAGAACCAGCTATTAGTTTTATTAATCTTTACTATTGTTTCCTTCATTCCTTATCCATTTATTTCTGCATGGATCTTATGCTTTTTTTTCTTCTACTAATTTTGGAGTTTTTTGTTCTTCTTTTTCCAGTTGTTTTAGGTGTAAGATTAGGTTGTATATTCAATGTTTTTCTTGTATCTTGAGGTAGGATTGTATTGCTATAAACTCCCCTCTTAGAACTGCTTTTGCTGCATCACATAGGTTTTGAGTTGTGTTTTCATTGCCATTTGTTTCTAGAAATCTTTTGACTTCCCTCTTTGTTTCTTCAGTAACCTCTTGGTTATTTAGAAACGTGATGTTTAATCACCACGTGTTTGTGTTTCTTAAAGTTTTGTTGTGTTTTTGTTTTTCTTGTAATTGATATGAAGTCTCACAGCGTTGTGGTCGGAGTGATGCTTGATACAATTTCAATTTTCTTAAATTTACTGAGGTTTGATTTTTGACCCAAGATGTGATCTATCCTGGAGAATGTTCCATGTGCACTTGAGAGGAAAGTGCGTTCCTCTGCTTTTGGATGGAACGTCCTGAAGATATCTATGAGATCCATCTCATCTAATGTATCATCTAAAACTTGTGTTTTCTTATTAGTTTTCTGTTTTGGTGATCTGTCCATTGGTGTGAGTGGGGTGTTAGTCTCCTACTATTGTTGTGTTACTGTCCATTTCTCCTTTTATGTCTGTTAGTGTTTGTCTTATGTATTGAGGTGCTCCTATGTTGGGTGCATAGATATTTACAATTGTTATGTCTTCCTCTTGGATTGATCCCTTGATCATTATGTAGTGTCCTACCTTAGCTTTTGTAATCTTCTTTATTTTAAGGTCCATTTTGTCTGATTTGAGGATTGCTACTCCAGCTTTCTTTTGTTTGCCATTTGCATGGAATATAGTTTTCCATTCTCTCATTTTCAGTCTATATGTGTCTTGAGGTCTAAAGTGAGTTTTTTGTAGACAGCATATATATGGGGCTTATTTTTGTACCCATGCAGCCAGCCTGTGTCTTTTCATTGGAGCATTTAATCCATTTACATTTAAAGCAGTTATTGATATGTATGTTCCTATTGCCATTTTCTCAATTGTTTGGGGTTGAATTTGTAGATCTTTTTCATCTGTTGTATTTCTTGACTGTAGAAATCACTTTAACATTTGTTGTAATGCTTGTTTGGTGGGACTGACTTCTCTTAACTTTTACTTGTCTGAAAAGCTTTTTATTTCTCACCAGTTTTGAATGAGATCCTTGCTGGGTACAGTAATCTTGGTTGTAGAATTTTCCCTTTTAGTATTTTAAATATATCTTACCGTTCTCTTTTGGCCTACAGAGTTCCTGCTGAAAGATCATCTGTTAAACGTATGGGGTTTCCCTTGTATGTTACTTGTTGTTTTTCCCTTGCTGCTTTTAATATTCTTTCTTTGTGTTTAGTCTTTGTTAGTTTGATTAATATGTGTCTTGGTGTGTTTCCCCTTGGATTTATCCTGTATGGAACTTTTTGAATTTCTTGAACTTAATTGATTATTTCCTTTTCCATGTTGGAGAAATTTTCAACTATAATCTCTTCAAAAAATTTCTCATACGTTTTCCTTTTCTCTTCTTCTGGGACATCTATAATTGAATGTTGGTCATTTGATATTGTTCCAGAGGTCTTTGAGACTATCCTCATTTATTTTTATTCTTTTTACTTTATTCTGCTCTTCAGAAGCTATTTCTACCATTTTAACTTCCAGCTCACTGATTCGTTCTTCTGCTTCAGATATTCTGCTACTGATTTCTTCTAGAGTATTTTTAATCTCAGTAATTGTGTTGTTTGTCTCTGTATGTTTATTCTTTAATTCTTCTAGATCTTTGTTATTGATTCTTGCATTTTTTTCCATCCTGTTTTCAAGGCTTTTGATCATCTTTACTGTCCTTATTCTGAATTCTTTACTGGCAACTCCTATTTCCTCTTCATTTATTTGGACTCCTGTGTTTTTATTTGTTCCTTCATTTGTGTGGTATTTCTCTCTTTTCATTATTTATTTATTTATTTTAACTTATTGTGTTTGAGATCTCCTTTTCACCAGCTTCAGAGTTGAATTCTTTCTTCCTTTTGGTTTTCTGCCCTCCTAAGCTCGGTCCAGTGGTTTGTGTAAGCTTCATATAGGATGAGATTTGTGCTGAGTTTGTTGTTCTTGTTTGTTTGCTTGTTTTTCCTCTGATGGGCAAGGTTGAGAGAGGTAGTAATCCTGTCTACTGATGATTAGGTTTTTATTTTTATTTTGTTGTTTAGATGAGGCACCCTGCACAGAGTGCTACTGGTGGGTGGGTGATACCAGAACTTGTATTCAAGTGGTTTCTGTTGAGTGAGTTCTCACTATCTGATACTCCCTAGGGCTAGTCTAGGGTCCTGGAGTCAGTGCCCCCACTCCAAAAGCTCAAGGCTTGATCTCTGGTCAGGAACAAAGTTTCCACAAGTGGTTTGTTATGGAATTAATTGAGATTAAAACAAATACCTAAAATGAGAAACCAAAGATGAACCCCAGTCAAATGGCAGTTATAAAATCAGGCAAATAATAATTAAAGAAATGGAATATGCACATATACCTATACACCCATAAGCAAAGTCAAAACAGTCCAATAAATTAAAGTACAGAAATTTACCCAGTGAAGAAAGGAAATCAAAAATTATATCCACATTCATAACTCTTAAAGAGCATTTGCTGGAATAAGAAATATCTGGCATGTGATCCTCTCTTATCTTATGTGGTAAGCAATAGAGAATAGAATGGTTTTTGAAAGCTACTTGAAGATGCTAAAAATTAATTAAAATTCCAGAGAAAAATAGGTCTTAAACACTGAACAATTAGAGCATTAGGTACGTGAAACTGAGTAAATATGAAAACACTACACACTGTAGTCTAAACGAATGAGAAGTCTTATTAAAGCTGCTATCATCTTTGACATTTTACCACTATTGAGAATGATGTTGTGGATATGTTATACATGGCCTTTAAAGCATTGCATAATATTCTTTCTGTCCCTAATTTGTTAAGGGTTTTTATCATGAAAGGATAATGTTGTTAGATACTTTTTATGCACCCTTTGAGATGATCATATGATTTTTTCTTTCATTCTATTAATGTGATGGAGCACATTTACTGATTTGCTTATGTTGAACCATTCTTGCATCTCAGGAAAGTTGGTTGTGGTGTATGCCCTTAATAATGAGTTGTTGACTTCATTTTGCTAGCATTTGGTAGAGAATTTTTGCATCTATTGTCATGAGAGATATTAGTCTAGTTTTACTTTCTTCAGAGAAATAGAAAAAAAAAATCCTAGAATTTGTACAGCCATAAAAGACTCCACTGAGCCCAAGCAATCCCAAGAAAGCAGAACAAAGCTGAAGGCATCACACTTTCTGATTTCAAGCAATATTACAAAACTATAGTAATTGAAACAGTATGATACTGACATAAAAATGGACCTATACACCAATGGAACAAAATAGATAGCCAGAAATAAACCATCATGTTTATGTTATATATATATATACCTGTGTGTATATACATGTCTGTGTGTGTGTGTGTGTATGTACACTAATATACCAATATACAATTAACTATTATTCAGTGTGAGGAAGAAGGATATCTTGCTATTTGGAACAGTAAGATATGGTTGGACTTGAAAGCATTATGCTAAATGATATAAATCATATAGAGAAAGACATACTATATATTAGTTACATATATAATCTTAAAAAGCTGAACTTAAGGAAGGAGAATGTAGGATGGTGGTTACCAGTGCTGGCGTCTGGGAAAATTGGGGAGATGTTGCTATGATGTACAAACTCATAACCAGTACATAAAAAAGTTCCAGAGATGTAATACAAAGGATAGAAATTATAGTCAACAATATCGGATTACAAACTTCAAAGGTGCTGAGAGACATCTGGTTTTTATCATATACCAACAAAAAAATGATAATTATGTGATGTACTAGAGGTGTTATGTTAGTAATCAAACTGCAATATACAAATGTATCAAATTAACACATTGTACATGTTAAATGTACACAATGCTTTATGTCAATTATATATCAATAAGAAAGATAAATCTGAGAAATAATTATTTCAAATATAGAAAGTATCTTTGAATTGGACAATTAAAAAAAAAAAACTGATAAAAATGGGCCAAATGCCTCAACAGACAATTTACAAAAGAATATAGACAGATAGCAAAGACACAGAGAAAAGATGTTTTGCAACATATGTCTTTAGGGAAATGCTAATTAAAACAACAATGAGACACTACTACAAAACCTGTCATAATGGCCAAAATCCAGAACACTGGCAATACCTGGTGCACGGGTAGAGTGGTAGGAATGCAAACTTGTACAGGCACTTTGGGTGACAGTTTGGTGGCTTTTCACAAAACTTACCATATAACCATACAAATGTAAACCTTGGTACTCACCCAAAGGAGCTGAATACTTCTGTCTTCACATAAATCTGTTGCTTATTGCAACTTTATTCATAATTGCCAAAATTTAGAAGCAAACAAGATGTCTTTCAGTAAGTGAATGGACAAACTGTGACACATTCACAAAATGGAATCCTATTCAGTAAAAAAATAAATGAGCCAAACCAAATCATAAAAAGACATGAAGTTGCCTTAAATGAATAGTGTGTGTGTGTGTCTGTGTGTCTGTGTGTTAGTCGTTCAGTCATGTGTGACTCTTCGCGATCCCATGCCATGGAATTCTGCCATTCCCTTTTCCAAGGGATATTCCCAATCCACATTGCAGGCAGAACCGTCTGACTCACCACAGAAGCCCAAAATGCATATTACTAAGCGAAAAAAGCCAACATTTCAGGTATATATAATGTTTATCATATAGTTTAAAGACAAGAAGAAAAATTCTGCAATATGTTCAAATATAGAATCATTATATTATAAACCTGAAACTAATATAATGTTATTTGTCTATGATACCTCAAAAAATTAAGGAAGAATAAAAGCTTCTTCTTTTCAATTTTATAAATGTATTAATTAAAATTTAAACAAATTTAAGAAATACATTAAAAACATTCCAGGAAAGATTGATAGCTAAGAAGTCCAAATTCTATTGTATATGTAAATAACATTTCATGTACTTATATTATTTGCATATATTCTGTTATTAAACTTGAAAATTTGACCTTAGTTGAACTAATGTATCATTTTGACAAAAAAACTGACTCAGTTGAATTAATAAAAGTTAGCTACATAGTTTCAACTTTGTTGAAACCAAATGTGGAACTCAAACCCTATAAAATAGTTTACCTTGAATAATCTTTTATACAGTTTTAAATAATCCACACACTAAATTTTTTTAAATCACAAAGAATTTAGATATGGGAGGAAAAACAATAAAGCATTTGATCTAAATAAAATATCTTATTTCAAGAATAGTTATACTGTAAGTGAATCATGTTTTGAAAACATGTCAAATATATTTTAAAGTGTTACTATATTTACTTATTTTATTGAGTTCTAGGTCAAAACAGGTACCTGAATCTTATTAAATTCATTTTGTTGTGAAAATTATGTTTGCTACATTTTAATACTAAGCCACTCAGTTTTAGAAAATAATGCATTTTTTCCCAGTTTTCAGAAACAATTACTTTTCATGAGTCAACACAGTTTTTGATTGAGTCTGTCAGAAAAACTTGTATAGTTCTCTTGCTGTAATAAATGGGATATTCAGGCTCTAATTTCCATAAAAATAGATTTTTGAAAACAACAATTCTAGGACTTATTGGATTTTCCAGCAAAGCACTGTAATTATCACATACATCAACCAAAACTAGTGTTTAATGCAAGTGCCAGTTGTGATCATTTGCTGATTTTCAAGAAATATCAAAGATGTATTTGCAGTTTATCTTAAAATGATGAGTTCAGAGCACTAAGTTTTTCCTTAAATTTTGGATAAATAATTTTATAAAGAATGTAATAACTTTCTATCAGAATTTACAAAGCTGCATGAAAGTTTAGTTTACTTTTTCCCTTTGATCCTAGTAGGGCATTAGGTATCTATCCATTGGAATGTGAAATTCACCTCAATTTCTTTTCTGTTGTTTCATATACTCTGATTTTTCTGACTGTACACTTACTTGACTGTTCTCAAATTATCTGAACTGATACTTGAGAGCAGCTCGCACTGTATAAATGAGAAAGCTTAGATCAAAGAAAAATATAAAAAGACATCTTGAACATGATAAAACATTTAATAAATAATGAATTAAAAAGCACAAAAATAAAAAGTTTCATATACCCTTCTCACCAACTCAAAAATTCAGAAACATATGCTACTATATAATCACTCAATATTCTACAAATTCAGGTGTGATATGCACTATTCCAGTGATATTTAAAGTTATAAATTTGTAAAAGATGGAATAAAATTATGTATTAACTATTTTACTCTTGATGAGTGTGGTGATTTATTTGATATTTTTCTCAGTTGTATGTCTATTTTCAATGAAATCATGCTATGTGATTCTGGAGTGATTAATGATTAATAAATAGGAGGATGGGCTTACCAGGTGGCTCTAGTGATAAAGAACCTGCCTGCCAATGCAGGGGACATAAGAGATGCAGGTTCGATTCTTGGGTCAGGAGGATCACCTGGAGGAGGGCATGACAACCCACTCCAGTATTCTTGTCTGGAGAGTACCCATAGACAGGAGCCTGGCAAGCTACAGTCCACAGGTCACAAGGAGTCGGACACAACTGAAGCGACTTAGCATGCAACATGTACGCAGGCAAATAAGAGTATAAAGCTTAAATGTTACTACAAAACTGACAAAATGATTTTAATATATGTTAGTGATATAAACTATAGCTCCTAAGTTACACATAAGTGAAGGTAGTTTAAGGAATATTATTAGAGGCTTTGACAACACAACAAAAATCAAAGTTATTGCAGATTATCTCATGCTTCTATAGCTCCCTCTCATAGATTTCCAACTAATAGCAGGTGATTATAGGACCTGAGGGGCTTCCCTGATAGCTCAGCTGGCAAAGAATCCACCTGCAATGCAGGAGGCCCCAGTTGGATACCTGGGTCAGGAAGATCCCCCAGGATAGGCTACTCACTCCAGTATTCTGGACTTCCCTGGGGGCTCAAACGGTGCTCCTCTTGCAATGCTGGAGACCTGGGTTTAATCCCTGAGTTGGGAAGAACCCCTGGCAGAAGGCATGACAAGCCACTCTAGTATTGCATGGAGAATCCAATGGACAGAGGAGCCTGGTGGGCTACTGTCCATGGGGTTGCAAAGGGTCAGACACAACCAGCAGAGCAGACACAACAAGTACAGCAGAGCGTAGGATCTGAGACACGCTATAACAGAATGCTGCTTACATCTAGTAGGAATCATTTGAAAAATTAAAATAAGATCCACTTTGAGAATGAAAAAAATTTTTAAGACTACCTATTAAGACTACTCAGAGCAGATTTTTCCTATCAATAATTGTAGCAAAGTGGGAATTTTAAACATAAGAGAGTTTAAAAATTGATGGCATTTCATGTCCTCTGTCATCAAAGTCTGCTTGGTCACTCAGTTGTGAGCCCATGCACTGTATCCTGCCAGGCTCCTCTGTCCATGCGATTTTCCAGGCAAGAGTACTGGAGTGGGCTACCAATCCCTTCTCCAGGGATCTTCCTGACCCAAGGAGCGAACTCGGGGCTAATGGATCGCAGGTGGATCCTGATCTGATGCCAATTTTAAATATACGATCTAGCAGAATGATACCCAGCTGAAACTCTGAAACCATACAAATCATAACCTATGGTTGCTCAAATAATATAATTTATTGCACCAGTTTTATTATCACAATCTGATGAACGACTCAGCTGGATAAATTTGAACTTCCAGAGAACTCCTAACATTTATTTCATTCATTAAGAAGGACAAATAAATTTATACATAGCCCTGTACTATAGTATGAGACCACCAGGTAATAGCTCATTGTGGTTGGTGGTCCAGATCAACATCTGTCTTCCTTTTTGACTTCAATAATATAAAATAACCCCAAACACTTTACTAAAGATTAAATTTAGTATTCTTCAATCTAGGATAACAATTCTTGGTTTTCATTTCCTCTTTTTCTTCTCCCCTTTCCACTAACCGATTAAGCCAGCAAAAAACAAACAAATCCAAAATTTGATAACAACTTATATTCAACAAGCTAATTTGTATATGAAATAAGTGGAGATTTATTTACAATTCCAGTTGATTATCTAATTTTCCTTGTTATACAGAGTAACTGCATTACATTATAGATGATCTTCCTAAATATATGAATTTGATTCAACTTTAATGAGTTTCTAGACTATTGATAACATAATAACATAATCTTTAAAATTTATTTTAAATTATATTGTTAAAAATGTAAGCATAGATTAACAGGAAATACTTTATGGACAATGCATTGGTTTAAAAAGTTTAGTAAAATCTTGATTATTCTTTAAGTGATGAAACTGGCTTAATATCTTATTTTTCAGGATATAGACACCTTCAAGGATGTGAAGCTGTCCCCAGTAAATTTTCAGAATACAAGGATTTAAATATTGACAATATATATTTGATGGTTAAATTCTTTGGCAATCACAATAAAAAAGACTGTCCTCCTGAGGTTTTACAGATTATTAAATATAATAGAAGTTAGATATCCTAATCCTACCCGGCGCATTGATGAGAGCATTTTATTGCAATTATATTCATATCAAATGGCTAAAAATTTTCAAACAATCCCAGGCAGCTTCTGGCATGTGACTGACTGCTTCTGAAACATATCAGAACCCCCTGAGCAGAAGTAGCATTAAAAGCTTAAGTCTAGACATGAGGTCACCATGACATTATTACATTCTATTGAAAGGAAAGAGTGATATATTAGTGATGAAAACATGGTACCTATTGATAGAGATTTCTATTGAAAACTTATTTATTTTTGCTTGAATTCATTTTGAGACCTAATGTCATTAGAACAACCTGGAAAAACACGTGTTGCTATCTCTTCAAACAATAATTCCTTCAAGTTGCTCAACTCATGATATCTAGCCTGAAGAAAGAAATGACAACCCACCTCACTAGTCTTGCCTGGGAAATCCCATGGACAGAGGACCCTGGCGGGCTAAAGTCCATGGGATTGCTAAAGAGTTGGACACAACTTAGCAACTAAGCAACAAACATGAATTCTAGAAACCTATTAAATTGGTGCTGATTCTTCATAAATCCCTGGAAGCCTATTTATATTTTCTTACCTCCAGTATCAACATGAGTAAATTTTACTGTTTCCTTTAATGGAAGTCTGGTCTGTTCTACTTTTGAGAAGATGAGAAGGCCTGAGCCTGGCAATTAGGGCAAAAATCAACTATGGAAACAGTAAAAGCTCAGACAAGAAGCATGTTTACTATTTGAAATAGTATTTGAATCAGCTGAGACTGTTGTTTGCAGGTAGCCAGAGAACTTACTTCTGATCATTAAAAAAAAAGGCGTTTATTTCATAGATCACATACTTTCATAGATTTCATATTCCACACTGGTTCTTTACTGTTTGCTTTAATTCTTCCCCCTTTATTTCCACTTTCAGATACAGCTCATTCTTCAAATATCCACATGACATCAGCTGTCACCCTGTCTACACCTTTTAACCTAACTCACTCATGTGAGCAAGGTGAAAACCAGCAGTTAGGCCTACATTTCCCTGGTCCAGTAAAAAGAAGAGAGGTTTTGTTTTGTTTTGTATCTTCTGACAAACTTTTACATATGTCCAGGATTGATCCTGACTGAAACATCTTAATGGGTATATTTCAACTGATATGGATCAATGTGGCTAGAGTGATCAAACTGCACTGTTTGGACAATGATGTGTCATATTGCCTGGTATAAATATCTGTACTCTTTGACCCTGGGCAGGATCACATGAAACAAATTTGGAATTATACATGTAGCATCATTAAGATACATGACCGCCAAATGGGCAAGATTCAGTTCAAAAAGACATTTCAGATACTCTTAACAGTAGAAAATGAAATGGTGATTGGATAAGGAAAATCAGCCCATCTTCTCCTTATCAAGACATTAAGGTAATTGACCAGAAAATAAATTTCACAATTTCTTACACAGAGTTAGAAAAAAAGGATGCACATGATATATATTAATGGAATTAAAAATTACCTAAATATGAAATATGAAGTTAATATATTTATAATATGTCAAATATATGCTTATAATAGTTTTTATTAATATTTGATGAATATTTCATTTTTCTTCTTGTTGTAGTCCTTTTGAAATGGGATTATATATAATCCTTGGCCTGGAGATCTCAGGGTTGACTTGGCTTGGACGATGCACTGTGAGTAGAAATGCCACATATGACACTTGACAGAAGCTTTATAAAGTCATTGTGTAATTTTCCATGTCTTTTTTTTTCCTCTCAATCACAATGACTTTGAATGCAACTGAAGAGAAGCTGGGAAGTGGAATAAGGATTTAATGCAGCAAAATGAGGCTGATATGATTAGACATGTAGTTTAAACAAAAAATAAACACTTGATATAAGTCGCTGAAAGTTTGAGGTTATTTGTTGCTGCAGCATGCTAGTATAAAACATTGGAACAATTATAGATCACTTGAAAACAAAGATAAAGAAATAAAGAGAAGAAATTAAACATCACCTTTGTCCCTCAGGATTAAATTAACTGAAAATACTATTGTGGAAAATATCCTTTAAAGACAGGTTTTATTATCTTAAAACCAAAAAATAATATTATATTTCTTTCTTTGGATATACTCATTTATACTATGCAAGCCTCCACCCTTCTTGACTACAGGTTATTTTATGCCATTAACCTTGAGAAACCTTAAGGAATGCTTATGTATAGATATTCCACAGACGAGTCCTTGTCTATTCTTTCACCCCTTAAATCATAAACCTAGCCTACTCAGATAGTTACTACCACCCTGTGATTTTTATATCAAACACAAATAAAAGCCAATCAGCTAATATTCTAATAACTAAGTGAAGGTCACTCAGTCGTGTCCAACTCTTTGCGACCCCATGGACTATACAGTCCATGGAATTCTCCAGGCCAGAATACTAGAGTGGGTAGCCTTTCCCTTCTCCAGGGTATCTTCCCAACCCTGGGATCAAACCCAGGTCTCCCACATTATAGGCAGATTCTTTACCAGCTGAGCCACAAAGGAATCAGGCAAGACTATTTTACCTGAAAAAAAAACAAAACAAAACAAAACAAAAAACAAGGTTCCTAAAAGATTAGAGGATTAAAAATAAGGAACTTTAGACAAAGACAGCTAAAAAAATTCCATTTGACATGATTATTAATAAAGAATTTTAACTACAGTCTCTCTCCATTCAAGATTGGCTTTCATTTTATGTAACTAAATACTCCCAAACTACAAAAAGTTTGCTATGTGCTAGATTCCAAAAGGTTATTTTCCAAAGAATCAATAAAAACAAAACACATTTCTAAGATTAATACATCTTTTTTCCTATTTCTATATAACATGATTTTTTTTACAGTGTATCTAAGAACCTAGCCTATTCAGAATAATTTTGGCAAAAAACTCAGTCATGAAACACAGGTAAACATTGTCTATAGCCTGTTCATGTGTTTTCAACCCATGACAGAAGAATATATGAATGAGTCAGTTCTACAGAAACTTGATCAGCTTAGTATTTTTCTTATTATTTCATGTTTAATGTAATTCAATTCCAAATTTCCACGTACCCTTTCATCTTCCTAACAGCATAGCAAATGGGTTAAAGCTATGTAAATCCCATATATCAGTGGGAAAGGAGTGTCTTACCCAAAGCCATCCCTAGTCTTTGATTCATGAGTTCTTCCTTTTTGTTATCTTATTAGATATTTTGGTACTCTTCTTAATCATTTTTGGAAATGTTTAGATGCTCTCATACTTTTCTTTGCAAAGAGGAGACTCAACTAATCATCTTGGTACAACCAGCTTCCTTGAGATGTTTGTAGTTTCCTCAAGCTTCAGTAGGAAAAAAGCAAAGCAATCTGCTTGACCTCAAATCCTTTTATATGCCTGGGGTTTCTATCTGTGTTTCTCATTCACTGGGACTTCATAGGCAAAAGTCACAACGTTTAAAAAAAAATGTGCAAAAAGTAATATAGTAGAATCTTAGTTAACATTCTAAAATTCTAAAACTGAGATAAATGTATGAATTTATATATATGTATACATATAACATGTAGATTGTTTAAAGATTATAAGGAAACTGCATTATAAACTTAAATTCTGTTTCCTTGTGTTTCCACAAAATTCTGTATGGAAATATACCCATATTTTGATTCATTAGAGTATGTGGTGGTTTTTGTTTTTGTTTTTGCTTTGCTGTAGAACATTTTGTGGTTTGAATATTTCAAAACTTACTTTGATAATTTTGGATTTTTTATAAGTAAATAATCTTCAAGTTGCTTTCATAAATAATTAAAAAGACAATTGCAATCATAGTTTGGGAAACATTCTGAAATTCGTTGAGGGTAGAGCCCTAAGAAGTAGAATTATTGAGTGAAATAACATGGATATATTTAAGAATTTTGTTATGCACTACAATATTGCTCTCCAAACAGTTCTGTATATATCCTCCCACAATGGATATTTATGTCTGTTTCAGCACATCTCTTCAACAATATGAATGACATATTTTGCTCTTCATCAATAGGTAAAATGATTCATTATAAAAATGATTCAATTTCTTACAAAGTCAAACAATGTCTCATAGATATATCTGTATGATAGTCTGCAGACTTTCTATACATGGCCTTTCTATACATGGCCATTTTTAACTTAAGGATTTTATAACTAATCTGTAAGAACAAATTATGTACTAGATATTTTCTAGATTTTAATCCTGTATAATACATTATAAATATACCTGCTAAGTTAGTTTGCCTTTTAATTTTGTTATTTAAGAAATGTAGGATCTGTTAATTTATAACTATACAAATCTATCAAATTTACATTCATATTTTTTATTAGCACTTATACTCAGCAAAATCTTTTTGCATGGCTAAATATCCAACTATGTATAGGTCTCTTAGTTTCATCTATTATATTCAACATAGTTGATATTTAGACATAACATCTATCTATAAAATATAGTTAGCAAATTATCATAATTCCCTGGGTAAAATCTCTTGATAATACTCCATATCACAAATCCATTTGAAAATAAATATCTTTCCTTACATCTTTTGTGGAAGCTAACCACATACTAGATATTCAAATTCACTTCAAATATCTCTTGGAAGTTATTCTAATATGGCCACATTGGAATATACATATTATGGATATTTCCTTTGATGTAATTTCATAGTATCTTGATATAATCCCTATTAGAAAACCAAAGAATGTACTATCTCCCAATAACCTGATTTTCCCTAGGTTTATATTAAGTGCACAAATGAACATTCAAAAATCTGTAGATTTGCATTTTCAATGACATTTTGGAAGTCAGGGGCCAGGATTTTGAAAAGAATGCCATTTTTTTATGTTGTTGCTGTTTTGTTCCTCTTTCAACTTCCTATCAAGTTTACATAGACATATCAGTCACAATTTTTCTTGCTTAGAGATGGCATATCTGTTTTATATCAGCGAGATTCTTTTCCATGTCAACTGCACTCAGGGACCCAGAGTGTAAGAAAAATTTCAAACTGTCTGAAATATCAGTAAGACACAGCAGGGTAGACACAGAAAACAGAAATGAGAGTCACGTGTTTCCTTTCTTGGCGTAATCCTGGAATCCAGGCATTGATTTCACTTCTATTTTATTGGTTAAAACAGATAATGTGTCCTCATCTAATACCAACAGAGGGGGTATCATCAACAATGAATATGAAAAGATAGGAGCCATTCATAATGGTGACAAGCTCCATCACCATAAGGTAAACAGTTAATCTATGAAAGCAAAGGGAAACTCTGTGAAGTCAGGATAAAAAAATTGCCCAACACTGGAATCCAGATCAATGTTAGACCTCAGATATTAAAATTAAATAAAGTAGATTTAAACAATCTAGACAAATGTGTTACTATGAAAGACATCGAAATATATTCCTTTAAAAATGTTTCAAACCCAGATAACTTTATACATAAGTAGTTTATATAACTTGAGGAGTGTCTGACTTTTTTTAAGATTTCCTCAGCTTTTAAGTTTCTGTATGTATTTTAAAAACAATATATGAAAGAAACAAATTGTTAGTAAAATCTAACAAGTATAGTGCAAAAATGAGAGATTATGCAAAAGTTTTCATAAAAATGCTAACACATTTGATCCAGCATCATGGTAAAAAATAATATTCTTTGATCAAACGAGGTATACAAATGAGTGCAAGTTTGTCTTATGAACAATAACAAAGGGTAGTATTTTTTACCTCAGCAATTCACCCATATACACTATTAAGGAAATGAGATCCAGCAAGCCACATGGCAGGGAAAAACAAAAACAAAAATGTGATTTTACATATTCCTTTGGCTTCCCAGGTGGCACTGTCAATGCAGGAGATGACAGAGACTCAAGTTAGATCCCTGCTTGGGAAGATTTCCTGGAGTAGGAAACAACAACCTGCTCTAGTTTGGAGCCTGCTCTAAACTTGTCTGGAAAATTCCATGAACAGAGGAGCCTGGTAGGCTACAGTTCATGGGGTCACAAAGAATCCCACGTGACTTAGAGACTAAACAACAAAAACAAATTATGTTACATATCATCTAATCTAAATGGAGAGCTAAACTGTTGTCAGGCATCTTCCTGTGCTTACTAAAAGGTAGTCAAGTTGGCACTTAAACCATTTCTCCTATTATGACCCCAGAAGCGAATTTATTTGCCAAAGGTTGCATAGTAAGTGGCAAGGAAGAGATTTTAATGTGAATCCAGGCAGTATCAATACTCATGACACACAACACTATGTGTGTTTTCTAGAAGACAGTGTATAATCTTACAGTTTAGATTATAGTTTCCATAATCTTTCTAGGCAAGATGACAACTGCTTTGTGACCCCAGGAACTGTAGCCTACCAGGCTCCTCTGTTCATGGAATTTTCCAGGCAAGATTTACTCACACAAGAACTACCTCGCACTGGTCAGAATGGCCATCATCAAAAAGTCTACAAACAATAAATGCTGGAGAGGGTGTGGAGAAAAGGGAATCCTCTTGCACTCTTTGTAGGATACAGTCACTATAGAAGATTCCTTTAAAAGCTAGGAATAAAACCACCATATGACCCAGCAATCCCACTCCTAGGCATATACCCTAAGAAAATAAAAATTGAAAGAGATAGATGTACCCCAGTGTTCACTGCAGCACTTTTACAATAGCTAGAACATGGAAGCAACCGAGATGTCCATCGACAGATGAAGGCATAAAAAAGTGTGGTACATATACACAATGGACTATTACTCAGGCATAAAAAGGACTGCATTTGAGCCCATTCTAATGGGGTAGATAAACATAGAGCCTACTATATATGAAGTCAGTCAGAAAGAGAAAGGTAGATACTGTATACTACTGTATATACATATATATAATCTAGAAAGATGGTGCCGATTAATTTATTTGCAAGACATCAATGGAGGAAAAGACATAAAGAACAGACTTGTAGACACTGGGAGAGGGGAGAAGGAGAGGGTGAGGTGTATGGGGAGAGTACCATGGAAACTTCCATTACCATGTGTGAAGTGGATAGCCAATGGGAATTTGCTTTACGTCTCCGGGAACTCAAAGAGAAGCCCTGTATCAACCTGGAGGGGTGGGGTGGGAGGGGCACGTAAGGGAGAGTCAAGGGAAAGGGGATATGTTTTTAATTTTAAAAATGGAAATTAAAAAAATAAAATCTTACCACAATTGCTGTTGTTTCGTCACTAAGCCATGTCAAACTCTTGTGACCCCATGAGCTGTAGACCACCAGGTTCCCCTGTTCATGGGATTTCTCAGGCAAGAATACTGAAGTGGGTTGCCATTCCCTTCTCCAGTGAATCTTCCTGACCCTGGGATCGAACCCGTGTCTCCTGCACTGGCAGGCAGGTTCTTTACCACTGAGCCACCAAGGAAACCCCTACTAAAATTATTAGTTTTCATAAATGCCATTGACAAATATTTTTAAAATGAGGTAGTAAAAGAGGTATAATTCATAGCATAAACAGGAGTACCCAAATACAATTTCAAGTAGATCTATGAAGTAATTAAATGAAGGAGAAAATCAAGTACCAGACAACATGAAAGAAAGATTTAAAAAAATTTCCTTCCTGTGTTTTTGCAAGGCAAATCCTAAGGAAGTGAATTTTCTTATGTCCTCTATCACACACTTTTGACAGGTGTACTAGTCATTCAAGTACATAAAAGAAGACATTAAGAAATTGATAGAATATTGTGTTCCTGGAGAAGATGACATAATATTATAAAGACATTAGTTTCCTATAAAGCTCCATACAAATGTAAATTTATTCCATTTAACACTGATGAAAAAAGTGGAGCTTTACAGAAATTATTCTGACATCATCTGGAAGGATACATGGTTAAAGACAACTAAGGAAAATTTTTAAAGAAAAATAATTGGAGGGGATTATCTACCAGGTACTAAAGTGTTGTATATGCTAAAGCAAATTTAATGAGTATTTTACTGGCTCAAATATATTAAATCAGACTAGTAAAACAAAGCAAAGAGCAAGGAATTAAACTATTTTTTCTGGTTCATATTTACTGAGCTCCTAGTAAAATGCTAAGCTCTATGTATACACACTGTGAACAAGCTTATGACTTTTCTTTAAGTACTACTAGTAATTTTTCCTAAGGTATATTTTTCAGTATATTGGGCATTCTTTTAAATAAAATGAAATTTTCCCATTGATCTCATGCTTATTATCTTTTAAAATATTTTTGCTGATCCAACTTTAAGTTTTTATTTTCTGTTCAAATGGTACTTGGGTATATAGTGAATACATGCTCCCTTAGTATCCTGAACTATCACTATCTATTGAAAGCTAGTGAACATTCTTTTTAAATAATAATTTAGAAAGATGGTCTATTTATCCATCCACTTGTCTATTGTTGACATATCCACAGTTGCAAAGAGAGATCAGGGACCCTATTCCACACAAAGAGAGTTTCATTGATTCTGTAGCAGTCACAGCACTTATCCTGCCCCAAAGAGTGAAGGTATAATTCTAATATCAAGAATATTCCACATAAATTTTAGGAACACTTGTTTCAGTTCTGTGAAAAGATGTCATGGGTAGTTTGATTGGGATTGTGTTAAATCCATAGGTTGCTTTGGGTAATATGGCTATTTTAACAATATTAATTGTTAAAATCCAAGAGCATGGATAGCGTTTCATTTCTTTGAATCATCTTAGATCATAGAATTTATACGTAACCATAAGAGACACAGGATTATCAAAGCAATCCTGAGGAAAATAACAAAGCTGGAGGCATAATCCTCTAAGACCTCAGACAATACTTCAAAATATAGTAATCTAAAGAGCATGATATTGACACGAAAACAAGCATATTAATTAATGGAATAGAACAAAGAGCTCAGAAATAAACCTTCATACTTTTGGTCAATTTCTGACAAAGGAAGCAAGAATATACAATCAAGAAAACATAGTCTCTTCAGCAAGTGGTGTTTGGAGACTGGACAGTCAGGTACATGCAAATCAATGGGGTTAGAACACTCATTCAGACCCTACTCAAAATGGCTTAAGATATGACACCCCTAGAAGAGAACATAAGCAAAACATTTTGACATATGACATGAATAGTAACAATGTTCTTTTACATCAGTCTCCCAAGGCAACAGCAAAATAAACAAATGGACCTAATCAAACTTACAAGCTTTCGTACAGGATAGGAAAACATAAACAAAATGAAAAGACACTTATGGACTGAGAGAAAATATCTGCAAATGATGTGATTGGCAAGGCCTTAATATCCAAAATACATAGACGGCTCATATACAGCTCAGTAACAAATAAACAACCTGGTTGAAAAATATAAGATATATCTAAACATTTCTCCAAAGACATACTGTGAGTTAACAGGCATATGGAAAAATGCTCAACACTGCTAATTTTTTTTTTTTTTTTTTTTTTTTTTTTTTTTTTATTAGTTGGAGGCCAATTACTTCACAACATTTCAGTGGGTTTTGTCATACATTGTCACGAATCAGCCATAGAGTTACACGTATTCCCCATCCCGATCCCCCCTCCCACCTCCCTCTCCACCCGACTCCTCTGGGTCCTCCCAGTGCACCAGGCCCGAGCACTCGTCTCATGCATCTCACCTGGGCTAGTGATCTGTTTCACCATAGATAACATACATGCTGTTCTTTTGAAACATCCCACCCTCACCTTCTCCCACAGAGTTCAAAAGTTTGTTCTGTACTTCTGCGTCTCTTTTTCTGTTTTGCATATAGGGTTATCGCTACCATCTATCTAAATTCCCTATATATGTGTTAGTATACTGTAATGTTCTTTATCTTTCTGGCTAACTTCACTCTGTATAATGGGCTCCAGTTTCATCCATCTCATTAGAACTGATTCAAATGAATTCTTTTTAACAGCTGAGTAATATTCCATGGTGTATATGTACCACAGCTTCCTTATCCATTCATCTGCGGATGGGCATCTAGGCTGCTTCCATATCCTGGCTATTATAAACAGTGCTGCGATGAACATTGAGGTGCACGTGTCTCTTTCAGATCTGGTTACCTCGGTGTGTATGCCCAGAAGTGGGATTGCTGGGTCATATGGCAGTTCTATTTCCAGTTTTTTTAAGAAATCTCCACACTGTTTTCCATAGTGGCTGTACTAGTTTGCATTCCCACCAACAGTGTAAGAGGGTTCCCTTTTCTCCACACCCTCTCCAGCATTTATTGCTTGTAGACTTTTGGATAGCAGCCATCCTGAATGGCATGTAATGGTACCTCATTGTGGTTTTGATTTGCATTTCTCTGATAATGAGTGATGTTGAGCATCTTTTCATGTGTTTGTTAGCCATCTGTATGTCTTCTTTGGAGAAATGTCTATTTAGTTCTTTGGCCCATTTTTTGATTGGGTCATTTATTTTTCTGGAATTGAGCTTCAGGAGTTGCTTGTATATTTTTGAGATTAATCCTTTGTCTGTTTCTTCATTTGCTATTATTTTCTCCCAATCTGAGGGCTGTCTTTTCACCTTACTTATAGTTTCCTTTGTTGTGCAGAAGCTTTTAAGTTTCATTAGGTCCCATTTGTTTATTTTTGCTTTTATTTCCAATATTCTGGGAGGTGGGTCATAGAGGACCCTGCTGAGATTTATGTCAGAAAGTGTTTTGCCTATGTTCTCCTCTAGGAGTTTTATAGTTTCTGGTCTTACATTTAGATCTTTAATCCATTTTGAGTTTATTTTTGTGTATGGTGTTAGAAAGTGATCTAGTTTCATTCTTTTACAAGTGGTTGACCAGTTTTCCCAGCACCACTTGTTAAAGAGGTTGTCTTTTTTCCATTGTATATCCTTGCCTCCTTTGTCAAAGATAAGGTGTCCATAGGTTCGTGGATTTATCTCTGGGCTTTCTATTCTGTTCCATTGATCTATATTTCTGTCTTTGTGCCAGTACCATACTGTCTTGATGACTGTGGCTTTGTAGTAGAGTCTGAAGTCAGGCAGATTGATTCCTCCAGTTCCATTCTTCTTTCTCAAGATTACTTTGGCTATTCGAGGTTTTTTGTTTTTCCATACAAATTGTGAAATTATTTGTTCTAGTTCTGTGAAAAATACTGTTGGTAGCTTGATAGAGATTGCATTGAATCTATAGATTGCTTTGGGTAGAATAGCCATTTTGACAATATTGATTCTTCCAATCCATGAACACAGTATATTGCTAATTATTAGAGAAATGCAAATCACAACTACAGTGAGATACCACCTCACACAGGTCAGACTGGTCATCATTAAAAAGTCTAGAAATAACAAAAGCTGAACAGGGTGTGGAGAAAAGGGAACCCTCCTTTAGTGCTGGTGGGAATGTAAATTGGTGTAGTCACTATATAAAATATAATGGAGGTTTCTTAAAAAAACTAGAGTTGCCATATGACCCAGCAATCCCACCTCTGGGCATATATCCGGGGAAAACTAATTCAAAAAGACATACACACCCCAGTGTTCACAGCAACACAATCTACCACAACTAAGACTTGAAAAGTGACCTAAATATCCTTTGACAGATGAATGAATAAAGATGTGACATATACATACACATTGTGTGGGCATATACATATATATGTATGTGTGTGTAATGGAATACTACTAAGCCATAAAAAAGAATGAAATAATGCCATTTTCAGCAACATGAATAGACCTAGAGGTGATCATATGAAGAGAAGTAATTCAGAAAAAGACATATAATACTTTGTGACTTACATGTGGAATATAAAGTTTGATGCCAATGCACTTATTTACAAAACAGAAATAGACTCACAGATACAGAAAATAAACTTATGGTTACCAAAGGGGAAATGGGGAGAGGCATAAATTAGAAGTTTGGGACTAGCAGATATAAATAACTATATATAAAATTGATAAACACCAAGGTCCAACTGTATAACACAGAGAAATATATTCAATAACTTGTGAGAAACAATAATGGGAAAGAACATGAAAATAATACATATTTACATATGTTTTATATGCTTATATATATGTATAATACTGAATTACTTTGCTGTATACTAGACACTAACACAACACTGTAAATCAACTACACTTAAATAAAAAGCGTATTCCAATCATTTATCCTTCCAGCCTTTACCCTTTCTTGCCAGTTTCATATGTCTAGATTTAAGGAGGTACCTTATACCTTATACCTAGATGTGTTCATTTCTTTCCATTTATGAAAATAAGAAATATAGAACTAATGTGTAAGAACAATAGAATATTCTGATTCTGTTTAGACTAAAAGACATCATTTAGACAACAGTTTTTGTATCTTTCCTGTCCAATGAGATTTCTGTGTCTCTCTAAATAATCTGCCTGCAATGTGGGAGACCAGGTTCAATCCCTGAGTCAGGAAGAGCCCCTGGAGGAGAGCCTGGCAGCCCAATCCAGTACTCTTGCCTGGAGAATTCCATGGACAGGGGGGCCTGGGGCCTGGTGGGCTACAGTTCATGGGGTTGCAGTGTCGGACACGAATGAACGACTAACACGCACGTGCATAGACACACGGTAATAGGTAGAAATGTTACACCAATTTAACACTTACTTGATCTTCCATTTTGACTGAAGGCAACTAAAAAGATCATTTGAAAATGAAAGTGAAGTCGCTCAGTCGTGTCCAACTCTTTGGGACCCCGTGAACTGTAGACGCCAGGCTCCTCTGTCCGTGGGATTCTCCAGGCAAGAATACTGGAGTGGGTTGCCATTTCCTTCTCCAAGGGATTTTCCCAACCCAGGGATCGAACCCGGGTCTCCCGCATTGCAGGCAGATTCTTTGTCCTCTGAGCCACCAGGGAATATAGACCCCTTATTCTGCTGTTTGCCATGTTATTCATCAATATGACTAGTTCCCAAACGGTGTTAAAATGTGCCACCTGGGAAGCGCCAAAGCACCAGGCTATTTCCACTCTATTACAAGTTTTCATTATCTAAATAGCTAAACTCAACTGGTTACAAGCTTTAGAAGTGCTTTAGAAGTACTTCATAGGAAGGAAAAATTTGATAGCTCACATTCACTCCTTTAATACTTCGTAAAAGTAGGACCGATATTACATATAAATTAAAAGGCATTAACTGAAGAATAAGTTAAATTAAAATTTTAATATTGAATATCAGACCTCTAAATTGTGTATTTCAAAAATAACTGGTGATTAATGCTAAAAATCATACATTAAATGAGTCATTTCAAATGCAGGATAGATCAATGGATTTTAATGTAACTTAATAAAACAGTTCACTGATAATGTTTCAAAATTTACGCTGCAACTAGCTTTTAAGAAGCTAGCAATTGTCAAGTTTGGTATAGCATCAAAGAAGAATATCCACTATTATTTCAGAAAGTCATTCAAATAATTATATTTCTAATACCATTTCTGAGTAAGCCTGGATTTTCTTTACACATCAACAAAAAGTAAATTCTGCATAGACTGAATAAAAAAGGTATAAACTATAACTCCTCTATTAAGGCAGAAACAAGGGAAATAATGCCACTTCTCTCAAAAATAGCTTTTCATAAACGTAGGTTTTAAATGTCTTTTATACAAACCTGCAATAAATTAATATTTTATAAAATTAATATTTTTAAAATTGTTTTCATATTTAATGTGTAAACATCAATAGCTATATCAACCATGTACTAAAGTTATACAGAATGGCACTTGAGAACTAATTGTTTAATATTCTGGAATTTTGAGAGGCAACTATTAAACTATTGACTGCTAGAAATCTGAGATGATATCAAGATTTAAGCCATACAAATCACAAAGGTTACAAATCAAAGTTTTTTATATTTTTTCCCATATATCTGTTTTACCAGCCACCACAGACATAACCCACCTAAATAAAAGCTGTATGGAGTCCTTGATAATTTCAGAGTATAAAGAATTCTTAAGATCAGAAAGTTTGAGGACTGACTTCAAATATATGATATGTATTATGCTCACAGTTAATCACAAATTCTAAAACTAAATATAATTCAAAATCTTTGATAATTATTCATAGTTATGGGGTTATCAAGATGAGTATCTAAATTATGGGCAGAGTTGGGAAAGTAATATTTACCGAACATTGAACATGAGCCATGATATCATGTCATATGATTTTCCATATTTTAGTTTGGATGTGAAATAACCATATCTATAAAGAATATGTGAAAAGCATTGGAGATTTAGAAATGAACTGAAAATTTTGGAGATGCTTCTTTTGTGGTACTCAAATTTAAGGGGTTTTGAAAGATGAGAAAGGATAGTTAACTTTGGTGGAAGTTATCAAATGCACCCAGAAATTAATCAGTACTTTTGGTGTTTGATGGTATTACCTCAATTCCAGCTCATCATTCCTCATTTGGATTGTTAGAGTGAATTTGTTAAACTATCTAGAGTGTGTAAATTTTGCTTAAAATTTCCCAATGGCACTCCATCTCATTCAGAGTCAGTCAGAATCTCAGTAGTAACTTATCTGCCCTACATAATTGGATTCTGATATAACTGAATACTATTGCTACTGTTCATCCACTTACTTCCACCTATCCAGCCATACATAATCTTATGCTCTTGTTTGAAGAAATCAGACTTGATATACCACTAGGGCCCCTAAATATGCTATTATTCTAGCCTTGAACCCTTGAACTTCTTTCATATTGATGGCTGCATGGCTTAATATTCATTACTCATATCTCTTTCTCAGCCACTCTCACCCTGATCACTCTACTTAAATTTTAACTGCTTAAGCCACCCTTCTCCATCTTCCCTGTTTTAATATTTTCTAATTTTCTATCTTCTAACAAAATGTCATTCATTTCATTTATGTTCTGTCTCCATAACTAGAATGGATGCTCTCTGAACACAAAGGTGGTTTTTGGTTTGTTTTTTTTTTTTTTTGGTTATTTTTATCATTTTTGTATCTTCAGGGATAATAATAAAGCCCAACATTACAAAATATACTTTAAACGAATGAATGAATGAATGAGCAAACAAGGACAGAAAACAGAAGCCTTAATCTAATATTGTGTTTAGTGGATATCTGATAATACAAAGTTGGTAGAACTTAAGAACATAAGTGTGCAGAAAGATAGGAAAGAATAGAGCCTGGGAATGAAGTAGTCAAAGTAAACTCATAAAGGGTTATTCATACCATGTGCAAAGTATTAAATAAGGACATTTTGAATCACGGGAGTGTGAAATAATCAAAATAAAACATTTTTACACAGAAGAAGGAGGAGAAAGTGAAGGAGAAAAAGAAATAAGAATAAGGAGGAGTAGAAAGAACTAGAGGCCAGGAGAAGGGTAGAAGGCTATCTAATTAAACTGAGTAATAAAGAGCACAGAGATGGAAGCTGAAGTCATGGTTTAATTTCCATTATAACTAACAGAGGATAGCCTGAGAATGGAATGCTTAAAAAATATAAATGCTTAGTAGATAAGTAAAAAAGTAAAGGCAAAGGTGACAAGACATAAACAGCAACAGTGGCTTTGTCAGACAACTGGATATTGGAAGAAGTGGTCCACAGGATCCATTTAGTTTGGCATCTACAAAGTCATATAAACCCTTGACAGCAGAGTTCCTTTAGTGTGGTAGAGGGAAAGCCTGATTCTCATATTTTAAAATAAGAAACTTACAATATCCAATGGAGTGGCTCATGCAAGACTCCTCACAGGTTATTTACCAAGATCTCCATTTTGCCAAGATCTGGTTTCTTATTACTTGACTAAAGCTTTTCCCTATACAGAAATTCTTTAGGTATATGGGCAATAATAATTACAGCTAGAATCTTCCAACAATATTCATTATGTTATATTAACCTCAACTTTTGGGAAACCTAGTAGTAGTAACAGAGAAGGCAATGGCACCCCACTCCAGTACTCTTGCCTGGAAAATCCCATGGATGGAGGAGCCTGGTAGGCTGTGGTCCATGGGGTCGCTAAGAGTCGGACATGACTGAAGTGACTTAGCAGCAGCAGTAGTGGTAAACATTACTGGTATAAGCAAATTGAAGCCAGTAAATGAAGTAGAAGTGGCAAGACTTGACTTTACTATAAGGAGCAGACCGAAAAAAAAAAAAAAAAAAAAAAGAAACAGACCAGTTACAGGAAGAATAAACAAAAAGTGATATTTTGACAGAAACAAATGTTTAAATACATTTTTAAAGGCAAGTCTGCTTTCCACTATATGTGAAGTACACAATTGCATATATGTGAGTGTATATGACTGGTAATATGCTGATCAGATATTTCATTCAAAAGAAGAAAGGACACAGTATGGAGTCTCCTTGCCAAATCCTTTAAGTGTAATTCTGTTATATAAGAAAGTATCTCATTTGACTGTGAAAAAGTAACATTATCGGCTGAATATATTTCATCTACAACATCTCCTCACAATAAAGCTGGTTATAGGTATGAGAATTAATGAGGGATCAAGGACAACTTTATTGAACACACTTCACAAACAATTCCTTAGATTGACAAGAGAAGATGGTTCTCATTATCCTGTAAGATCACCAGATATTACTTTAGTACTGTGCTAATGAAAAATGTAAAATGCAACAGGAGCCTAAGTTCCCAAAATCTAAGTACAGATGGTCAATTGATTTTAAAAAATAAATGTGCAGTCCACCTTTTGTCCACAACCTGAATTTCAGAGCTGGCTATCTTACCCCGCTGCTCCCCATATACAAGGCATATGAGAATACAACAAAACAAAACCTTAATACAGGAACACAAATGTGTAATCACTCTACTGTTAATAATAACATTAATTTTCCTCATTTGACACTACTTCCAAACTGCTAAAAGAGCTATGAAGTAACTACACAGGAAAAAATAAACATTTGTAATTGCCTTTAGTTCAAAATCCTACTAAAGTTAATTTTAATATTCTTTTCAACTTTGTTATACAAGCTGTAGTAAAGGTCAGTGAATCTGACCTGTATAAGAAAGAAATTTATACCACCAAAAGAATGCTTCTCAAGGAAAATTCTGTATGATTCTGGACAAAAACTAACTCAGTAGTGACTAATGTTTACTACAAGTCAGTAGTTCCTCCCTCATTTTACTTTTTGTGGTATAAGCCCCAGAGTCCCAGTATAAACTAAAGGAAACAGAGAATACCAAAAGGAAACATATTGTCTTACTAACCTTTGCAAGTGGAAGCCTAGAGCCAAATTTGATTTAAACTGAATAAATGCCATAAATGTTGCAACTCAATAATCATAAAGCAAATTATACCTGTTTATTAGAAAATTCCTACTAGTTATCCAGTGCTTGATATTCTGATTACACTTTACCAGAAATAATTTACCTTAGATAAAGCATGGTAGATGAATTTAACCAAAAATAGAAAGTTGTATGAGCCTGAGAATGATAAATTAGAAAAGTAAAGAAGCTGTTTTATTTCAAATGTTTCTTTCAAAGTTGTTGAAAAAGTCATGTTTAAAAGATCCACAGTATGTATATCAATAATATGACTAGGTACAAAAAATATGGAAAAAGGAATTTTCACTAAAGGAGAAGTAAAGCAAAAGAAGATTTTTTTTTTGCCTATTGAACTTTGCAAATAAGTTTCACAACTTATTTTGTGAACTTTATGTTCCACTTCTATACAAATTCAAATTTTCAGACTTTAATCAATGATGCTAAATAAATCACATCAAAATGAAAGAAGCTGTTTTTCATGATTTAAGGTGAAAATGTAAAGAAAATACCTTAGTATCATTATGTAAACCTCTTCTATGCCATTTGGAATGAAATTTTGCATCCTTGTTATGGAGAAAAGATTAAAACATTTTCAAGTAGAAATTCAAGAGTCTCTTCATTGATTATTTAGCAAATAGCTTTAACATCATTGAACAGAGATCCCAAATAGTATTATTGTAAACCATATGGATGATTTCCATCTGATATGACAATCTAGACGCTACTAGGATGTTACACTGCCATACTACACAACCTTAACTAGAACACCAGTTCCCTCTATATTATCATTGGGTGGCGTTATCATTCCCAAAGTGGAGACGTTGTCTACATGATCTAAAATGGCTCTGGTACCAAGAACATGGTCCAGAAAGCCTGACAAAGGAGTAGGTCAGGAAAGACAGGCTCTTTTTCTTTAAAGACACAACATGAACATTTCAAAAACCACAACCATTGTCATCCCAATGGCCCAGACATGACACAGACCTACCTGCAAAGCATTCTGGGAGAAGCACAGTCTTTATCCTGGACAGCCATATATAGTGGTAAGCTTTGGAATACTGTATCTGTGAAACTGACAATCACATGGAAGGGGAGAGTGGATGCTGGAGAACCATAGCTGTCTCTGCAACATGTTCTCTTTCAGTTTTCAGTTCCTGTACTGTACTCAGTTGCTTCAGCTGTCTCCAACGCTTTGAGACCTATGGCCCCGTAGCCCGGCAGGCTCCTCTGTCCATGGGATTCTCCAGGCAAGAATACTGGAGTGGGTTGCCATTTCCTTCTCTAGGAGATCTTCCCGACCCATGGATCGAACCCACGTCTCCTATGTCTTCTGCATCGCAAGTGGATTCTTTACTGCTGGGCCACGGGGAAATCCCTTTCAGTTTCTAACCTTATATTAACAAAAATCTAGAAAAATGTCATTTGTTCAAGAGAACTGAATTTGCAGTAAGAACTTTACATACTTTTAAGCAGGTGGGTAAAAAGCACTTGCATGTCCTTGAAGTCAAGTGTATAGAGGTTTAAAAGGGAAAGAAATAATTAAGTAAAAATCAAGGATACTCTTTAAAATTACAGATTAATTTATTTAAGGATGTAATGTTTTGCTATAAATTAGTCCATACCAGACCTTAAAGCTAGCTGGTTTGAACATATTCATTTATTCTCTGCCACTATCTAACAGAAGACTTTAATGTGACTCAAGTGTTTGCAACACAATAAATTAAATAGATAGATTAGATAGATAGGTAATATAGTACTTGAAGATTGAATTAAAGCCAACATTCTAAAGAGGAGCTAGAGAGTCATTTGGTTCACAAAACATATTGTACTATTTAACAACTTTAAAGTGAGAGTTCTTGTCAAGATCTGGATTTTTTTTTTTTTTTCTGTACCAAGTCATAAAGTTAATCTGGAAATGATATGAGTTATATAATTCATACTATCTGTGAGGACAAATTACTTTTCTAAGTATAATTTATAATACACATTTTACAGTTCCTCAAGAAGGAGTGTGTGTGTGCATGATGTAGTAAACTGTGTTTCCAATATTGATGATAAAGCAATATGAGTAGTTAACAAACCCTAGAATTCAAATCCCACAATGGTAAACATTTAAACATCCAGCAACTGGTCAGCTTCATAATTTAGGCAAGCTGCTCACACATTCAAAAGTTGAATTCTGAGTTTTGAAATAATGATACCCACATCAAGGTCATTGCAATTTAATGATACTTTATATCAAGAACATAAAAGAAGGTAATTCTCTTTGTAGAAAGATTTATAAAATTTATAGTATAAAATTGTCCAAATAAAAATATTTCAGTATTAGAATCTATTTGCTGAGACTATTTTTTTCATTTATTTCAAGTGTACATATAATTGCCCACTGAAGTATCTATATCACCTAAATCTTGGCATTTGTGGATTATCTCTTCTCATTCATGTTAGGTTTTTCCTGGTTCTTATAATGATAAGCAATTTTCATGTGAATCTTGGATATTACTTTGTAAGATTCTGTATCTTATTTAAATCTTTTTTATCAAGTCTCTTCTGGTGCCATGCTGGTGAACAAAGGCAGGTGATTTCATTATGGATAGATGTGGGGAAAATTCAAGTTTCTTAACTTCATTACTGTTAGTGGAAGTTCCCAACTTGGCCTCCACTGATACCTGCCTGGTTGAGAAGGGTAGGAATGCCTCTTTACTGCTTCCTGTGTTATGTTCATTGCATCATTGAGGGGTAGCACTGTTATTCCAGGGCGATGGTGAAAGCCCTAACCTTTCACTGAGACTCTTCTGACACCATCCAAGAGGGCGATTATTGCCAGGTGAACGTGGAACTCCAAGCTGTCCGCTTGGTCTCAGTGGACCCTGAAAGTGAAAGGAGGCTTTTTGCCAACTAGCAGATATGAGAGCCTAGTTCTACACTTGACTTTCTTACAAGATAGAAGTGCATGCCTATGTATCTAGGGGTGTGTGTGTGTGCATGCACAGGTGAGTGTGTAATAAGCTTTCAACACTTCTAAGAGATTAGGCTCCTCTTTCAGACTTTCCTGATGGGTTTGGGGACCATCATGTTTTTCTGCGGGGATTTTGGCTGGAACAGAGTACTTATTGCCTGGAAATTTGTGCCTTGCCAGACATATTCTTCCCTTTTCTTTAGCTAAGCAGACCAGTCTTTCAGGGTCATCTTTTATTAGCTTATGGACATTTCCAGGTTGTTGGTTTCTCTAATATTGAGGCCAGTACATATAAAGAAAAATGAAAACCCAGGAGAATCACCAACATTTTGTTCTTCAGATTCTGAGGTCCCTAGGTAGTATGTCTTTTCTGTCTGTCTTTCAGAGGTTTGTGTCTATTTTATGTCTAGCACACAGGATTTAGTCCTACTTAGTGGGAGTAATAGAAAAAAGCACATCTACTTTATTTTCCAGAGGTGAAACTTCAGTCTTTTACCTACTAAAAATATTTGAAACATACAAAATAATACTTCAACAGTTATATAATATAGTGAACACCTCTCAATTCACTATTTGATCCAAGAAGCACATAAACCTGTGAGTATCCCCCGACTTCCAAGCATAAAATAAATTTTGTGTCTATCAGTTCTTTCCTCTCAATAGGTTTATTAAGTTTCAACTACTTATTTTACATTTAAAAATACTATTTTGTTCACACACACAAGCATGCATTTTTTTTCCAAAAAATTGGATTACCTCTGGATCCTGTTCTACAATTTACTTATTAAGGTAACTATATTTTGTGTAGTAGGAAATGGCAACCCACTCCAGAATTCTTGCCTAGGAAATCTCATGGACAGAGGAGGCTGCTGGGCTATAGCCACGGGGTCACAAGAGTCAGGCGCGACTAAGCAACTAAACCACCACCACCATGTACTATATCTGACATCTTTGAAAGCTCTTCCTGCAAAATGTCTATTCTGGAGCAGTGTTATTCTTGACAGAACATTTTAAACTGAGACTTAGTATTAGTGTATTATAGTGGGCTTTACTCAGTTTGGCAAATATAGGGCTCTTTTTCGTTTGACTTTCTGTCATTTGACTTTTTCGTAAATCCACCATTCCTTTGAGTCACATACGTAAAGAATTAGAGCATACTAGTTTTTGTTCACTGCTCCTCATTTTCTGGGTAAGGCATATTTATGGAGGCATAGCTTTAGCTTGCTTAATATTATTCACAAGTGCATTCACAGAGCCATAAATTGTATCCTGAAAGGGGTCATGACACTGATCTTATTCCAAATGCCACTTCTTATTTCAGCATCTCAAACTGTGGTATAAGTGAAAAACAGTCTGGATTTCTCACCTGGCTTAGTTTTTAAAATCAAAGTCGAAGAGTACATTCTAGTTAATGAGCATAAACTTGAACCAAATAAGTTTATGAAATTCACAGGCAGTATGGTTCAGCTGCTGCTTCTTCATATATCTGCTAGTGTTTTGTTCCTTTAAATAAAATCTACATTTACAGGGTATTCAAAACTGAAGAATGCACCAGAAACTCTGATGCAAATTTTTAGTTTTTATCATTATTAAAAGTGAAAGGACCTAAGAAACTTAATTGACTTTTGGTTTAATTATAGTATGTTATCCATAAAGTTAAGTCGCTCAGTTGTGCCCAACTCTTTGCGACCCCATGGACTGTAGTCCACCAGGCTTCTCCGTCCGTGGAATTCTCCAGGCAAGAATACTTTAGTAGGTTGCTATTTCCTTCTCCAGAGGATCTTCCCAAACTAGAGATGGAACCTAGGTCTCCCGCATTGCAGGCAGATACTTTAACCTCTGAGCTGCCAGGGAAACCCCATAGTTACCTTTAATAAAAGATCTTAGAGCTTCAATTTATCAAACATTAATGATTAGCTTTATTTATAATATAATTTTATTATAAATATTATTTAGAGTTTGGTTGGGGATAATATACACATACTGATTCTTATTTTCTCCTTTGAAACAAATATATTTTGGAGTAAGTCTCAATAAAAGTAGTAGAATATACTATTGAGAAAAAGTAACTTTTCCTTTAAAATGCTTTAAAAAATCTACAAATTCATTTAAGAAACATATTTAAGAACATTTAAGAAAACTTTCTGATCAACATTAGCTAATTTATGTCTTTATCACCATTAAAATCTGACTATAATTACTTTTACTGACAAAGATGATGAGAAAGAGAACCAATAATTGCTATCAATTTTTATTTCTACAAATTTAATGTTTGGAGAAACAGTAGTCTATTTTACTGTACTATATTTATAAAGGATAATTTATAGTTCTTAATGAAATAAAAATGTGATACTTTCCAAAATGCAACATTGTATTTTTGGTTATACATACATTTTGTCTATTATATTTTCCCTGAAAAATAACACTGACACATTCTTTTATTAAAGATTAATTTTAATAGTAGATATTCAATTCAGTTCAGTTGTTTAGTCATATCCAACTCTTTGTGGTCCCATGGATTGCAGCATGCTAGTCTTCCCTATCACCAGGTCCCAGAGCTTACTCAAATTCATGTCCATTGAGTCGGTGATGTCATCCAACAATCTCATCCTCTGTCATCTCCTTCTCCTCCTGCTTCAATCATTCCCAGCATCAGGGTCTTTTCCGATGAGTCAGTCCTTCGTATCAGGTGATCAAAGGATTGGAGCTTCAGCTTCAGCACCAGTCCTCCCAATGAAAGTTCAGGACTGATATCCTTTAGGATGGACTGGTTGGATCTCCTTGTTGTCCAAGGGACTCTCAAGAATCTTCTCCAACACCACAGTTCAAAAGCATCAGTTCTTCAGCACTAAGCTTTCTTTATAGTCCAATTCTCACATCTGTACATGACCACTGGAAAAGCCATAAGCTTTGATTATACAGACTTCTGTTGAAAAGTAATGTCTCTGTTTTTTAATACATATCTAGGTTTGTCATAGCTTTTCTTTCAAGGAGCAAGCGTCTTTTAATTTTGTGGCTGCAATCACCATCTGCAGTGATTTGGGGGCCCAAAAACTACAGTCTGTCACTGTTTTCCATTGTTTCCCCATCTATGTGCCATGAAGTGATGGGACCAGATCCCGTGATCTTAGTTTGCTGAATATTGAGTTTTAAGCCAACTTTTTCATCTCCTCTTTCACTTTCATCAAGAGGCTCTTTAGTTCTTCTTCGCTTTCTGCCATAAGAGTAGTGTCATCTGCATATCTGAGGTTATTGATATTTCTCCCGCCATCTTGATTCCAGCTCATGTTTCATCCAGCCCAGCATTGTTCATGATGTACTGTTGGTCCTTTATTGGACCAGAACCTGGTGGTCCGGAGTCAACGATGAGAAAGTGAAAGATGGAAAGAGGCTAGTATTCCCTGGGTTATGCAGCCAGCTTTTGTGCTCCAGGGAATCAGCCAGAAATAGATAGATAGATAGATAGATAGATAGATAGATAGATAGATAGATAGATATAGAAAAAGAGAAAGAAAGAAAGACACGGGGACCCAAGCTCTGATGGAGCAAAGGTGCTTTGTTGAATTCTGTAAGAGTATATACACCAGTAGCTTCTTTAGATAAAGGTCAAGGGACCAGACTTTACAAGTTTACCAAGGAAGCAAGGAGCAGGAGAGGCCATAAGGCCAAAAGGCTATCCATAACAAAAGAGGGTCTAAAATAACCCCTTTCACCAAATGGAAGGAAATCCTGTGCAAGCATCCCATCTCTTTGATCTCCTTCCTGGGAGAGGCTTGCCTGCTCCTCTCGACCCTGACAGGGACTGATAAGGAATAGAGGGCTCAAGAGAGATAGGAAACAGCACACAGGAATCTTACTGTTAAATGCTTCCTGACAATGTACTCTGCATATAAGTTAAACATGCAGGGTGACAATATACAGCCTTGACCTACTCCTTCCCTACTTGGAACCAGTCTGTTGTTCTATGTCTGGTTCTAACTGCTGCTTCTTGACCTGCATACAGATTTCTCAGGAGGTAGATTAGGTGGTCTGGTATTCCCATCTCTTTTAAAATTTTCCAGTTTGTTGTGATCCACACAGTCAAAGACTTTGGTGTAGTCAATGAAGCAGAAGCAGACGCTTTTCTTGGAATTCTCTCTCTCTCTTTTTTTTTTTTTAATGATTCAACCGATGTTGACAATTTGATCTCTGGTTCCTCTGCCTTTTCTAAATCAAGGTTGAACATCTGGAATTTCATGTTTCACTTACTGTTTGATGCCTGGTTTGGAGAATTTTGAGCATTACTTTGCTAGTGTGTGAGATGAGTGCAATTGTGTGGCAGTTTGAATATACTTTGGCTCCATCCCTTCATTCTTCCTGGAGTTATTTCTCCACTGATCTCCAGTAGCATATTGGGCACCTATTGACCTGCGGAGTTCATCTTTCAGTGTCCTATCATTTTGCCTTTTCATACTGTTCATGGGGTTCTCAAGGCAAGAATACTGAAGTGGTTTGCCACTCCCTTCTCCAGTGGACCACAATCTGCCAGACCTCTCCACCATGACCCGTCCGTCTTGGGTGGCCCCACACGGCATGGCCTAGGTTCACTGAGTCAGACAAGGCTGTGGCCCTGTGATCAGATTGGCTAGTTGTCTGTGTTGTGGTTTCAGTCTGTCTGCCCTCTGATGTCCTCTCTCAGTGCCTACTGTCTTACTTGGGTTTCTCTTACCTTGGAGGTGGGGTATCTCTTCACAGCTGCTCCAGCAAAGCATAGCTACTGCTCCTTACCTCTGAGGTGCGGTAGATCCTCGGCCACGCTTGTGCTCCGCCGCAGCCGCCCGCGCTGTGAAAGTGCTGCACTCAATATGCCAGCAAATTTGGAAAACTCAGAAGTGACCACAGGACTGGAAAAGGTCAGTTTTCATTCCAATCCCAAAGAAAGGCAATGCCAAAGAATGCTCAAACTACTGCACAACTGCACTCATCTCACACGCTAGTAAAGTGATGCTTAAAATTCTCCAAGCCAGGCTTCAGCAATACGTGAACCGTGAACTTCCAGATGTTCAAGCTGGTTTTAGAAAAGGCAGAGGAACGAGACATCAAACTGCCAACATCTGCTGGCAAGAGAGTTCCAGAAAAACATCTATTTCTGCTTTACTGACTATGCCAAAGCCTTTGACTGTGTGGATCACAATAAACTGTGGAAAATTCTGAAAGAGATGGAATACCAGATCTTCTGACCTGCCTCTTGAGAAATTTGTATGCAGGTCAGGAAGCAACAGTTACAACTGGACATAGAACATCAGACTGGTTCCAAATAGAAAAAGGAGTAACTCAAGGCTGTGTATTGTCACTCTGCTTATTTAACTTATGTGCAGAGTACATCATGAGAAACGCCGGGCAGGAGGAAGCACAAGCTGGAATCAAGATTGCTGGGAGAAATATCAATAACTTCAGATATGCAGATGACACCACCCTTATGGCACAAAGTGAAGAAGGACTAAAGGGCCTCTTGATGAAAGTGAAAGAGGAGAGTGAAAAAGTTGGCTTAAAGCTCAACATTCAGAAAACTAAGATCATGGCATCTGGTCCCATCACTTCATGGCAAGTAGATGGGGAAATAGTGGGTGACTTTATTTTTCTGGGCTCCAAAATCACTGCAGATGGTGACTGCAGCCATGAAATTAAAAGACGCTTACTCCTTGGAAATAAAGTTATGACCAACCTAGACAACATACTGAAAAGCAGACACGTTGCTTTGCCAACAAAGGTCCATCTAGTCAAGGCTATGATTTTTCCAGTGGTCATATATGGATGTGAGAGTTGGATTATAAAGAAAGTTGAGCACAAAAGAATTGATGTTTTTGAACTGTAGTGTTGGAGAAGACTCTTGAAAGTCCCTTGGACTGCAAGGAGATTCAACCAGTCCATCCTAAAGGAGATCAGTCCTGGGTGTTCATCGAAAGGGCTGATGTTGAAGCTGAAACTCCAATACTTTGGCCACTTCATGCAAAGAGCTGACTCATTGGAAAAGACCCTGATGCTGGGAAAGACTTGAGGGCAGGAGGAGAAGGGAACGACAGAGGATGAGATGGTTGGATGGCATCACCAACTCAATGGACATGGGTTTGGGTGGACTCTGGGGGTTGGTGATGGACAGGGAGGCCTGGCATGCTGCAGTTCATGTGGTCACAAAGAGTTGGACACGACTTAGCTATTGAACTGAACTGAACTGAACTGAACTGACTTGAACATCTTTGGCATTGCCTTTCTTTGGGATTGGAATGAAAATTGAAATTCTCTTGTCCTGTGGCCACTACTGAGTTTTCCAAATTTGCTAGTATATTGAGTGTGGCACTTTCACAGCATCATCTTTTAGGATTTGGAATAGTCCAACTGGCATTCCATTACCTACCCTAACTTTGTTCATAGTGATGCTTCCTAAGGCCCACTTGACTTTTCATTCCAGGATGTCTGGCTCTAGATGAGTGATCACACCATCGTGTTACCTGGGTCAAGAAGATCTTTTTTGTATGGTAGATGTTATCTTAATTTATTCCTCTAATCATCTCAGTAATTTCATATTGTTTAATATGAAGATAAGTTATTTAATAAATGACTTTATTTTATATACTCTATAACAATTGTTGTGGGTAACAAGCAAGTGTTTTCTTCCATAAAAAAAGAAATCTAAATATCTTCATTTTTTTTTTTTTTTTTTACTTGAGAATCTATAGAATAGGTGACTTTAAGATTTAGTGCTACAAATTTTCAATGATATTCTATCGGCTTGCTGAGAAGGGAAAGAATAAGCAGAAAGAAAACTGAAACTGTAAGATTCATAGTGGAGCAACGTTATTGTCATTTGGAATAATGAACATTTTCATGCCATCAAGAAGATCACTTCTATGTTTCCATGATATTCAGCAAGCACTTTTATATTTTAACAATTGTGTTGTTCATCAGTGAGAGATAATTCTTAAGGCCATTAATTTTTATACCATAAGACATTTAAAAATTCTCATTTACTAGAATTATTATGTTTGAACAGATAATATAATGAATTAGAATGGACACATTTTGTCATATTAGTGCATTCCAAGATATATAAAAATATTGGCATTTTGGAATTAAGTTTAACAGTGACAGAAGTTGATGATGGTCTAGGAAGGGATCTATTTTATTTGTTTTCTGCAGTTTCACATTTGTTCTGAAGGGACATGCCTTCACAACATCCTCAAAATGAAATAGTTTAAATTCGTATCTATACACAAATAAGTAAGTTCTAGGATATGCATGTTGAAATTTTTTAATGGTGTCATTTAAGTTTGCAATAAGAATTTCAGCCTTCAATGGGAACAACTATTGTTCTTCAGAAGTTAATTAGTAGAATTCTTGTTAACATGCTAGTACTATTGCTGTGTGTTATAATGATATTCACCCTCTGTAAGACTTAATCCAAGGCTCCAGTTTCCATAGACATCCATAATCTTAACCTACATTATTATAAATAAGTGGAATGATTCCATTCCTTGCAAACTGGAAGAATGTGCAAAACTACTTAAATACATGTCTCTGTAGCAAAAAGTGACTTTTCAAGGTATGGCATTAGTTTAGGTAAAGACAGATGATGTAGAAATTCTGTACATAGGGTCTAGAGTAATGGAAAGTTTCTTACCAAATTTTTAAGAAGTCTGTGTCAGAAGAAGCGTTCTAGTCTCTAGACATCAGCTTGATAACCGTGATCAACCATCAGGTCTTTATATTACATCAATAAAGAAAATTATGTGGAAGGTGAGGATTATTTTCACATATTCTGTATTGTTAAGTTTGCTGACAGAAAAGAAATGTAAAAAGCTGATTTTGAAATATTACATTAGGATGTTGAGCCTCCTACTAACACACACAGTCAGGGAATCCTGGCTTTGCTGTTTATTAAGTGTTGCTGGTTTACATGACACTTTTATGTGGAAGCAGGAAGTTATTTGAGATTTTAAAATGTGAATTATAGTTCCATTGTACTTCACTGAATTATGAGCCAGGGAATTATTTTAGTATTATTGGAGTTCACTCAGAAGCTGATAATACATTCTCTTTGGTGTGTTAATGAAGTACGGGATTTCTTGCATCTGCAGGACAACTTAAATGTCATTCTGTGAATTTCTTTACTGGTAAATAACAAATTTCACCGCCAGTCTGCTAGAAAAGAATTCTAATACAAAGATAATGTTATTAAATCTAAAAAAACAAAGGGTTATTATATTTTCTTAAAATTATTCTCAGACTTTTAAAATATAATATTTTGTGATTAATTTAAGTGGTTATAATATGGTGGAGGAAGTTATAAGGTACATTTTTCAGAACTGGGTATGAGGAGAGGTGATTAAGCTTAAAAAATAAAAGATCTGAGTACCATAATAGGTCTGGATACAATAAAACTTGGCCCTATTCTATAGTTGCTGTTTAGTCACCAAGTCGTGTTGGACTCTTCTGCTACCTCATGGACTGTAGGTGGCTAGACTCCTCTGTCCCTGGGATTTACCTGCCAAGAATGCTGGAGTGGGTTGTCATTTCCTTCTTCAAGAATCCTTATGACCCAGGGATCAAACCCATGTCTTCTGCATTGCAGGTAGATTCTCTACCACTTGGCCACCGGAAAGCCCCTCTCTGTAGTTTACAACCCAGTATAGTTCAACAGAGAAAGCTGTTGTACATAACCTAGTAAAATGCCATTTCATTTCATCTTTCCTTTGTTGTTCCATGTTTTCATGCTACAAACCTGTAGCATTTTTTTCCTCATTTTGATTCTTTTGGCTCTTTACATAATCCTATCATTATGTTGATGATGTTAATTATAATCTGAGTAGTAATATTATACCTGGAGCTTTTACTCTGTACCAGACAGTATTCTAAGCAAATAACCCAGTACAGTAGGAATCAACAGAATGGTTATTTGGATTGTCTCTGATGTCAGTAGCACATGCATCTATGCTAGTCACTGCTCTATCAATGATGAACTTTGTGAAAATATTACCTACCTCTCTATTTATTAGTTGTTGTTGGTCAGTCACTCAGTCATGTCTGACTCTTTGCAACTCTATGTGTTAGTTACCAATAAAATGAAAATAATAATAATGTGCACTATTAAGACTATTGTGAGAATTAAATGAGTGCTTGGTACATGATAAACCAATTCATAAATTATATTAATGAGTTAAATTAATGTATGAGTTAATTTATTTCATAAATTAAATGAGTGCTTGGCACATGATAACCAATTCAACAAATTATATTTGCTATTAATATAATTAGCTCTCTTCTACAGTTGAGAAAATTAAGGCTGAAAAATGTAAAGCAATCTTTCAATATCATATAGCTACTGAATGGTTTACACAAGGTTTGGATCTAGGTCTTCTTTCTGACATCAGAACCACACTTTCAAACACTATGGCTGTACTACTGTCTAGTATTACTAATCTAGTTGTGTCAACCATTTTCATATTTTAACCTTTTATCCCTGGAGAAACTTAAACTCTATATAAGGAGGCTGAATGTTTTGACTGAATATAATTAAAGAATAAAATATTATGCTTTATGATGAGTACGGTAAATGTTGACCAATATTGTATGTAAGATCACTGTATGTGTGATATTCATATATGGAGAAATGGCCCTTTGCTAGCATATATGCATACTACAATGCTTTTTTTTTTGCAATGAGGAAATAACTTTATGAACAGATGCATGTGCTGCCATGCATAAACTGAAGAATGACTGTAAATTAGAAACTGTGAATTATAGGATAGAAGGCATGGCAACTGATATTTATGGGGAAATAAAAACAACAATTACTGACAGAGTATTCTGGCTCTACATGCTCATTCTGATACTAATTATCAAGTGATCCTATATGTCATTATTATTCCTATTTTAGAAATAATAAAAGAGAGAGTCATATATGTTGGATAATCTGCTCAGCATCATAGTAATGTAACAAAAGATTAATAGAGATCAACAAAAGGAAGAAAAAAGTAGTTAAAATATATATGTCTGTTGCAATTAAGCCTAAAGATCTTTTAGAATGGTATTCTATTATTTGGTGACAGGTTTAATTAAACACCTTCCAGATGCATCATTGGATGGTTTTCGCTGATACCACTACCAGCACCAAACCAGTGATGTAACTCCTTTTTCCCAGTGTCACTTAGTTGAGCCAGCTCTTTGGTTCAGTATGAATTTTAATTAACTTAATGTGCAACCTTTATATGTACACTAAAAGTTTATTGTTTTTAAGCAAAATTGTTCCATTTGGCTAATTTAATCTATTTGAGGGATTGATAAATAAATTACTAAAAGCAAAACAAAAACTACTGAGACAGAATCAGTCAAAGCTGATTTTGGTAAAATTCACTAAATAATGGAAGCAGGCCAATATTGTAGGGAGCATGACCATGCTATAGGGAGTTTGGAGCTGTGGAAGCAATGTCTCCAACTCTTCAGTGGAAAACTTATTCAAAAGTATGCTAGGGATCTGCTAATATCCTCTGAGAGAGTCTCCTAGGAGCCAGTATCATTTGCTCTGATTGAAACCTAGAATAAAGCAAGCACAAGATTAAAAAAAAAAAAAAAAAAAGGTTTATGTTGTTAAATTCATTCCTTCAGTTTTGGGAGATATCACTTATTTTATGCCAAGGACAAAAATACCATTGTAAGAAATGGGCTGAGTTTCAAATTAGATAGGAGGAGAATTAAGGGAAGGAGATCACCTAGTAGTACTATCTCTAAAGTAGAGATAACAGTTATAGGAATGTCCTAAAGGTTAACTTAGATCACACGTAAGATAATGTTCATCACACAATACTAATTAAAATTTATTTTGTTCTCCTCTGTCAAACTCTTCTACACAGATACAAAAATAAAAGTCATTTATGAATTACTGTTGTTTCATTCAGTTACTAAGTCACATCTGACTCTTTCCCTTTCCCATGGACTGCAACATGCCAGACTTCCTTGTCCTTCACTATCTCCTGGAATTTCTCAGACTCATGTGCATTGAGTCGGTGATGCCATCCAACCATCTCATCCTCTGTTGCACACCCTCCCCCCTGCCCCCTCTCCTCCTGCCTTTGATCTTTCCTAGCATCAGGGTCTTTTCCAATGAGTCAGTAAGTTTATCAAGTGTCCCTCAAGGAATATAAGTAGAACCACAATATTTAAAGCATTCTCGCCTTTTGTGATCTGCTGCTTTAAGTAATGCCTCCTTGCAGAGCCAGGGTTCCTGACAGGAACTGAATGTTTGCTTTGGGAGCAAGAGACTCCATATTAAAATGTAAATCTCATTTTCAGTAAAACTTGCAACTTCTGTAGGCAATAATGGCTTGCTGACTTTGGCCAAAATGGTTCAATTCATTTTGCTGCCCAAAGATAGTCTTTACCTTGAGGCAACTGGGATTCATTCCCACAAATAAAATGCCTGAGCTGAAGCCTAGGAGGGTAGGGAGAAACACAACAGGGAGTCTTATTTTCTTCTCTCTTTCTTGATTTGAAGTCAACTTCAAGTGAATGGATGAAAGCTTTAGAGATACTTCACTGGCTAAGAAACTTTAGGACCCTCATTGAGGCCATAATTTAAAACAGATTATTTGTATTATCAATTAGATAATAAAAGTAGAAAACTACTAATCTTTATACTATAAAATATAAATATGATAGTATGTTTAGAAGGCAGTGGGTAATTTTTAATTAAAGCAAGAGGTTTTTAGTATTTTTAAAATTTGACTTAAAGCTTTTGATCTCAAATATCTTGAAGTATATATTGTATTCCTTTTCTTTGCTGTCTGTGCGTTTTCCATTCCCTTGTTTAACCATTTTTATTCTTATAAATCTCAAAACTAACTTTAAGACTCTATATAAGACTCTAAAGAAGAATATAACTTCTTATTTTTAGTATTTACATGTTTCAACAAACCCATGGAAATTGCTTTGTGTTTCATAGTACTACAGACACATTTTGTATCTTTCTTTTATTATATATTATTTTCTATGTAATTTATTCAACATATTAATGTCAGATATTACTCTACCAGGTATGGTGAATACAATGATGATTGAAGCATTAGACCCTAATCTGTAGGACTTCATAGGTTCAGTTCAGCTCAGTTCAGTAACTCAGTCGTGTCCGACTCTGCGACCCCATGAATCGCAGCATGCCAAGCCTCCGTGTCCATCATCAACTCCTGGAGTTTACTCAAACCCATGTCCATCGAGTTGGTAATGCCATCCAACCATCTCATCCTCTGTCGTCCCCTTCTCTTCTTGCCCCCAATCCCTCCCAGGATCAGGGTCTTTTCCAATGCGTCAACTCTTCGCATGAGGTGGCCAAAGGATTGGAGTTTCAGCTTCAGCATCAGTCCTTCCAATGAACACCCAGGACTGATCTCCTTTAGGATGGACTAGTTGGATCTCCTTGCAATCCAAGGGACTTTCGAGAGTCTTCTCCAACACCAGAGTTCAAAAGCTTCAATTCTTTTGTGCTCAGGTTTCTTTATAGTCCAACTCTTACATCATACATGACCACTGGAAAAACCATAGCCTTGACTAGACGGATCTCTATTGGCAAAGTAATGTCTCTGCTTTTTGATATGCTATCTAGTTTGGTCATAACTTTATTTCCAAGGAGTAAGCGTCTTTTAATTTCATGGCTGCAATCACCATCTGCAGTGATTTTGAAGCCCCCAAATTAAAGTCTGACACTGTTTCCACTGTTTCATAGGTTAGTACAACACTATTCAATAAAAATATATTAAAAGTCACATAGATAATTTTAAATTTACTAGTGGTAACTTTAGAAAGCTAAAATAAAATAAATTAAATTTAAACTATATATTGCTATATGTCAGATATTTCATAAAGCAATCAACACAACACTTTACTGAGATATTTTATATTTTTTTTTCTCATTCTTAGTCTTAGAAAACTGGTACTAGTTTCATAATTAGCAAGACATCTCAATTTGGGCTACCCACATTTCAAGTGCTCAGAAGCTACATGTAGTTGTGATTACTGTGTTGGATAATGCAGGTCTAAGATCAATAAAAAAAATTAAAAAAAAAAAAAAACTTCCTTTTTTCCTGGTTTTTTTTTGTTGTTTTTTTTTTTTTTTTTCTTTTTTGAGTTTCAGTATATGTGTCTGACTATTTCATTAGGAAATAACCCCCCTGGTATGCCATGGAGAAGTTTGTATTATAAAACAAGTCTATAGTTGAGAGACCCTTCAGTAGAACAGACATATCAGTATTCTAAGTGTTTTCTTACGTAGTTGAGGAATAAGTTGGCCAGTATAAAATGGAAGCAACCTTTAGTTATTTAAATTCACTTTGAGATCTACAAATGCAAAAATGCTGACAGTAAAGTGAGATAACCTAGAGTTTAGAAACCTGGTCTGTACCTTAGCCTTTCAGAAACTTAACAATGGAAGAGCAAAACAGGAACACTCATCAGTAGTCATAAAATTGCTCAAATTATGTTAGACAGACCCTAAGCTACTTGGGAAAATAAATTGGCTTTAAGGGACTACTTCCTTTCAGAGAAATCTTTGGATATGGTGAGTATGCCCATACTCTGTAACTCTGTGATTCCAAGACTAGGCATTTTTCCTAATGAAATAATCAGAAACATATAATGAAGCTCAACAAAAAAAAAAAAAAAAAAAAGAAAGAAAGAAAGAAAGAAATACTGCAAAAATGAAAATAATTATCAACTTTAATTCTTATATATTATTGCAAAAACATTTCAGTGCAAATAGTTTCAGAGCTACTGACTTTATGCTTCAGTTGGAAAACTCATCTCTGACAAAAATATTTATAAGATAACATTTGTCAGTTTGGTTGTCTTTTTTGTACATGTTTTTTGAACGTTCACTAGATGGTTCAAAATCTCAGGCCTCAATTTCACTCCATTCTAGGATAGGTGATACATTTATCCAGTGAAAAACAGTTCCTCAACCTCAGTAGATTTGGTATTTTGGATTAGATAGTTCTTTTTGGGGGGGCCTAAAAGTATATTGTGGGTCTTCACTGATGGCTCATCAGGCAAAGAATTCGCCTGCAATGCAGGAGATGTGAAATCGATCCCTGGTTTGGGACGATCCCCTGGAGGAGGGCATGGCAAACCCACTCCAGTACTCTTGCCTGGGAAATCCCATGGACAAAGGGGATGGCATGTCATGGCCCACGTGGTCGCAAAGAGTAGCACACAACTTAAGCGACTGCACACACACACACACACACACACACAAGTACACTGTAGGATGTTTACCAGCACACTAAGGCCTTTACAAACTAGATGACAGTCACATTACCCAAGTTGTATTCATCAAAAACACTTTCAAGGCACAGCCAAGGGTTCTCTGTGGAACAAAATCACCTGTTGAAAAACCATGTATCAAGAGTGGTAGATCCATCAGGATTCTTTCAACATGTTCAGAAATCGTGAAGTTTAATTATAGATTTTCAAAATGAAACCATGTCCACAATCTATTTTAGCATCTTTTAATTTCATTTCAGTCTGCTCTATAGAGATTAATTTTAAGGTCTTCCAATTTACAAACTTTGTTTTCAATAATTATATTTCACTAGAATCTACAAAAGATTAAGTTGTTTTAAACTCCATAAATCAAATAGTTCCAAAAATTGTGCATATTTTAATAAATTGCAATCAAATTTAGGCAATGTATGAAAATATCTATTACCATTGTAAAATTATATTTACTAAAAAAACATTTATCAAAAGCTTCAAATATTTCTAAGGTATTCATGACAAGTAACAAAAAGGCTGTGTGAAAACTAACCTTATAAAATACACATTTTAAAATTCAATATTGAATATATTACAAAACTTTTCTAATTAAATATTTTATTTTATAATTAAAATATTTTATTCTTCTACATTAAACATACATTTTGAAAATTACAGTGGCAATTTATTTTGGTTATTATGTATTTATTAAATTCTATAGTAAATGATTAATGTACTGCAACCAATTCAATATACACTATGTGCTATATCGAGTTTCATAACATAAAAACATTATCTTGAGCTTAATCCCATTAAAATTTGTATTTTTTTCCTATGCTAAGTTTTTTAGATGATTTTTCAGTAGCATTTGGAACAGCATCAAATGTTTCCTCTTTTGCCAGATCACCTTCAAAAGCTTTATTGTGATTACATGAGTTATATGAAATAATTGAACCATTACTAGAATAAATTGATTTTCTATTGGAAGCAGTGACACTGACCCTACATTAAATGTTTGCAAAGCCCTCCTTCTAATAGATCGAACACTTCACTTCTTGTAAAAGTACAAAAGCCACGGAGCAGAAGATTAGTAAAACGTCCTGAGTAGAGCACGCTGGTCTAAGTGGTCCAAGTGGAAAGTCACGCTCCACAGAGTGACGTGTCAAAATGCTTCCTGTAGCTATCTGTGTCAAAGAAGCAGCTTCCAACAAACTTGCCTTTAAAATGCTATTAACTTTGAAGTTTGAAGTGATTCTTCTTTAACAGATTTATGTCTTTTGGTTTTCACATGGCTATTACTAGCATCACTACTAATTATACTTTCATCATCCAATTGTTGGGAAAAATATATTTAGCATATAATTATTAAACTCATTCTATTGTTTTCTTAAATTTATTGCTTCCCAAAGTGTTTTCCCTCCCAAAATAAACAGTATAAATGAAATAACATAATGAAATATGTTATGATATGTAATGAAAACATCATAATAAATCATAATAATTTCATAATAATGAAATTGTAATATAAAAACATAATGAATATGTAATGAAATCATAATGAATAACATAATGAAATAACATAGAATGAAATAACAATTGCCAATTTATTTCAGCGTCAAATTTTCTATGATACAAATGAATCTTAAGCTTCAAGCTCTTTTCAATTGCACCTGACTTTTACAATGTTCTGGAGGTATAGTTCTGGCAATGTATTCACAGTTTTTTAATTTGAAAAACTAAAGCATTTTAACTATTGATATCATACATTAAGATCAATCTCTGTTTCTATTCCCATTTCTAGCCACTTTCTAACACTCTTGTGTTGTGTGGTGTTGGATCAGTTACATATCTTTTAGGATCTAGCAAAATTTGTGTTGGAAACACATTAACATTTATTAATAGTAAGCTATATTTAGAGTCTTTGATGTCCTTTTGAGTATATTTAATTATTGTTTTTCTTCATGGTGTAGGAACGACTTATTAAAAAACCTACTGCACTCTGTTCAGATATATCTGATAGCATGCCATGAAAGTGAAGTATTAATGGTCATATTCCAATATTAACAGGATCTACAGAATGAAACATCAAAATAACGTGAGGCATATAGGAGAAACAAGATTTGACAAGTAAGGAATCAGAAACCAGTCTATGAAAAATTTTTTCAACAACAAACAGCTGTGTAAAGTTATAAGAGGAGGATTCAGTTTTCATTGACATCTCGGCAGAATGGAAATTCTCTCCAGTCAAAAATATAGGAATATGCCCTGAACATAAAATGTATAGCATTACATGTCACACACTTGGACACACATACAAATACACACAATGCACATGTTCATTATAAAAATAAAGTTTATCAGAACTGTGTTATAATAAAAAGAGAAGTTCTATAAACAGCAAACTTGTCTGTGTATAGAGAGTTTCATGCCTCTTGCATTTCAACATGTCAGATCATGTCTTAGTGTATCTTATACATTTCTTTGTGGTGAAGAGTACCAATTTAAAAGAACATGCCGAGCTGCCACCACATGTGGTAACACAATTTGAAGAAAGAAACATTCCAGTGACAAAAGTCATACACATATTTGTCAAGAAGTCAATGGAGGTACTACAAGATTAACTGATTAAATTATGTTGATCAAAAACAACATAGCAGTAATTTTAAAATTATTTGAATTATCCTTGTCTAGGCTCTAACATGAGACTAATTCTGTATGTTCTTTCAGAATCATTGGCTACATTAACATTTATAATGATTATTATAAAAGTGCACCTCATAGTAAACTATTATTTAATATTTCCAAACTTTGAAATGTTCCACTTTATTTTCCCATAGTAGAAAAATAGTCACTTTGTATTTAATTCTGTTTTCATAATGTTGTATTTTTCTTAAAATGTCTCCATCATTTTATAGATTTCTGGTCTTAAAAATCTTAGATCCATTCTCTAATTTCAACTAAAGAAAATCACAATCACTTTGGCAAGATGATTCATATTTCTCTTTCTACAACTTGGATACTCATCTGTATTTCCAAAGTATTTCAGAGCTACTTTATAATTTCACATAATCATTACCTTTCTGAGCAAACCAGGGTGTAGAATCACTCTTCTGAAAGCAGCAAAAGTTTTGGATTTCTACTCTTTTAGTTTTCTTATTTCTACAGTGGAATTAATAGCAACATATTTTTCAATAAAATGTTTTGAAAGCTGAATGGAATAAATTTTATCCTAAGTATGAGATGAATATCATTATCTATTATCATTCTTCTTGTTTGTGTGAATGTTTCTATCCAAGAGATCAGTTCTAAAAATAAATTAGTATAATCTAGTCTCTTACTCAGTGGTAAAGAACCTGCCTGCCAATGAAGGAGATGCAGGTTTGTTCCTGGGTCAGGAAGATCCCCTGGAGGAGGAAATAGCTACCCACTCCAGCATTCTTGCATGGAGAATCCCCTGGATAGAGGATCCTGGCAGGCTACAGTCTATGGGGTCGCAAAGAGTTGGATGCGACTTAGCAACTAAACAAAAACAAATATGTGTGTGTGTGTGTGTGTGTGTGTGTGTGTGTGTGTAGTAAGATAATATAAGTTACATATTTAGTATAGGAAAGTTTGTAGGTAAATTCATGGTAACTGGCTTTATCAGTTATTTTCCTGGGCCTATTACTTGCCTTATTACTTATAAATCATACCAGACTCTAGATCAGGGCTTTTCCTTACTTTTTCTGTATTCCTCTCCAAAAAAGAATTGAATTTGTCTCAAATTCAAGTCTGATAGTTGAGATAGTTACCCACTGCCCTGAATTTATCAATTTCTTGGCTCTTAATTTCCTTATCTGTAGGTTCTATCATTCTTCTTTCCATGTGAAATATACCCACTTGGTTCCACAATTTTATCCTGACTTTTCTCCTCAGATAAGCTACTTTGTAATAGTGTAGTTTAAACTACTTTTAATAGTAGTATAAACTACTTTTTCACTGAACACAATATTCCAATAATATGGTAGCCTGCTGGAATCTGTTGTGGGTCAAGCTATGTCCACAACAAAAGCTGTGTTGGAGTCTTAAAACCTAATAGCTTGAGATGTGATCTAATTTGGAGACAGGATCTTTGCAGACTAAGTTAAGTTAAGACTAACTAAGTTAAGATGAAGACATTAGGGTAAGCCTTAATTAAATATGATTGGTATAGAGGGGGAATTTGGACAGACATCTACAGAAAAAAGACAATGTGAAGGCATAAGAAGAATTTATTTAACAAGCCAAGGAATTCCCAAGGCTACCAGAAGGTAGAAGAATGATATGGAAGAGATTATTCCTCATAAACCTCAGAAGAAACCAACAATTGCTAACAACTTCATCTGGGATTTCCATTCTCCAGAATAGTGAGACAATTTCTGTTGTTTAAGCTATCTACTTTGTCACATAACATCACCCTTAGGAAACTAATACAGGTTCAGAGAAAAAAATTACCAACTCTCTCCTCTACATAATTTTCAATAATTTCAATAAGTCTCTGAAGTTTGTATTTGCTTCTATTTTATTTTTCTATCTTTTGAAAATTATTTTGCTAACTTCTAAGTAAGAAAAAAGAAAAGAAGTTACAAATTATTACTCTGAAATTCACTTTAAATCTTAGCAATTAATATTTTGCATAAATCATAATATAACTTTAAACTAAATTATTCTGTCTTAAAAGATCATTACTATTTAAGAAATAATGCTATACTATGACACTAATAAAACTTTTAAAATAAATACTGAATGTGTGTTGTGAGATACCACAGATCCTTAATGAGTTATGACACTGAATTACTTTTAAAAATATATTTTTAAAAGCCTGAACAGTACAAATAACCAATTTTCAATGATGCTATATATCTTTTCTATGCCTGATTAGCTGCTTGTATTATTTATAGCTCTGAGTTTGTGATGGAAACATAGGTTAAGAGTCATGAATCTTTAGGCCTCACTTGACAAGGCAACTAATACATCACTAAGCCTCCCCATTCTTGTTAAACTTACCTGTAAACCAATAGTGTCAGTCCTGAATTATTTTTTGATACTGAATCTACTGATGAACTGCAACGGTTAAAATTAAAGTCTGATTTATGTTGTGATCAAAAGCATGGTGTTAGAGCACCAAGTGATCTGTGCAAATTATAACCATAAATACACTTCAGATTCAGCTTTATAAGTCTGTTTTGGAGCTCTAAGTTACCTTTCTCCCTCAAGGAGATTCCTTTGGATAAAAGGGCTGATAAAACTCAGTCTTTCAGATCTGATGACTTTGTGAACAAATCACTTGATTTCTCCCCCTCTGTCATTTCACTCAGGTGGAACTTTAAGACTGAATAGATGAATTTGACCAATGTGATCTGTGCTCTATTACTTGTAGGCAAGCATTACAGATCAGAAAACCATACACTGTATTTCACAGAGGTTCAGAAGAGTTTGATATCACTCCTGGTTAAGGGAATGAATTCATGACTCATTGAAAGCTTTACATTCCACATCTCTAGGCTCTATTTGAAAGGAAGAATATAAATTCTCTCCAGCTTATCACATTTAAGCAGACAGGTTTCAATGATAGCAGGTTATCAAGAGACATGTAGACATACATGAATACAAATATGAAAAAAAAAAAAAAGATAAACCCAGTACTGAGATGGCAGAATATCAAAGGTTGTGTTTTAAGCTGGAATTTCTTTTGGATTATCTTAAATGTAAATGAGATGAGCAAATATCAGCGAGCCTGAGGGTGCTAGCAGCAGGACTTCTGAAATGCCACCATTTCCTCCCAAATATTAGATATAACCTAAGTAGCCTATGAGATTGTATTAATAGCATAATCATTTTATCACGCGAACAGATGAAAAAAATGAGATTTTTGCCTTCAATTTTATTTTCTGCTTTTTATCTTGAAGTAAAGTTCAATGAGTAGCATTTCCCTTGGACTGCTTACTTTGTACCTATTTATGGATATTATTTGATCATAATTGTAAGTTTTAAAAAAGTCATCTTTGTATTTATTCATGTTTTGTGCTTATTCATGTTATGTACTTATTTACACATGTAAATATATTTTAATGGTTATAATAAAATCACAGAATTTGATGGATTTCCTTATCAGATAATATAAGTAGTAGTGGAAACAGAAATAATATTTACTAATAAATAAGTGGTCAACTGCGCATAAAAATGATTTGAAAATGAATTATTTTCAACATACTGTGGAGACATGGGATTTAAATTTATACATTGAGAATCCTGTCATTGAATATAGAGTTCTATCAATTAAAGTCAAAATTTTTTCAATAAGTAAAATTCTAATGTACATGTATACATCTATAAATATACATAAATATATATTCTGACAGATGTTAACAGGCTTTATTAAATGCAAATAAATAATATGGGAAAAATAGTGATAAAATATTTTTATTGAAACAAATACAGCATTCAAATGACCACTTTTATAATTTATATTCAAAAAGGACTTGAGGGAAAATTAACACTCAGAGAATGACACCTTTAGGGGAGTACAATTTTTCTACTGTCTTGAATGGGGTAATATATTCTTGAGTACTTCAAAGAACAATCAAATTTCCATCATCCAATAAATGCACAAAACTTAATAACTATTTAACATATGGTATTATTTATTCAAAATATTTATTTAGGAGTATTAATGCTATCATTTTCTGTGATAAAATGCTTAAAATTTTACTTCATTTACATGTTCATTGTGCAAATTATTTTCCATGTATATTCTTATATGAATAAAATTATATATAGCCTAATAAAGTGACTATTCATCATTTGATTACCATGATATACCTTAATACAGCCTCCTATCAGTAACACTGGCTTATTAAAGCAGAGCCTATCAAACCAACAGTGTAGGATGTGAGACCACATCCTCCTCCTTCCCTGGCAGAATGGACATATGTTTTCGGAAGAAGTCCCACATTGCCTACCTTCATTCCTCACTGGAAAGCACTGGCTATGAAACAGATGTATTTACAGATGCGTGTGCATGCTAAGTTGCTTCAGTCATATCTGATTCTTTGCAACTCCCTATGGACTGTAGCCCACCAGGCTCCTCAGTCCATGGGACTCTCCAGGCAAGAATACTGAAGCGGGCTGCCAACTCCTCCTCCAGGACTTAAGCATGTGAATGTTCATAAATATAAGCTTCAGTGTAACATAAAAATGACTACTTTTTCAAAATGTTTTGTTTAAAATGTGGTGTAATTTTAAAGGAAAAGCTTTTACTTTATATTTATATTTCTTTCTATGTACTTCTTTATATTTTCTTTATATTTATATTCAGTGAAGCTCTTTAAAAATGGAAAAAATCCTTATCTAGAAATAGAAGAACTGAAAACACAAAGCTAAGATGAAATCATTAGGTTGGGCATTAATCCATTGTGACTGGTGCATATATGTGTGCTAAGTTGCTTCAGTTGTGTCCAATTCTGTGCAACCCTAAGGACTGTAATCCCCTAGGCCCCTGTGTCCATGGGATTTCCCAGGCAAGAATACCAGAGTGGGTTGCCATGCCCTCCTCCAGGGTATCTTCCCTACCCAGGGACTGAATCCATGACTTATATCTCCTGTATTGGCAGGCAGTTTCTTTACCATTAAGGCCATGAAGTCCTTATAGAAAAAGGATAAAAGAAAAATTTAGACACAGAAATATACATACAAGGAGAGTGTCATGTGAATATAAACTCAAAGAGTGCTGTGACTCTTCCACAAGCTAGGGCAAGGAATGCCAAAGATTCCCAGAAAACTACCAGAACCCAGGTGAGAGGCACAGCACAGATTAGGTTTTATAGCTTTCAGAAGGAACTAACCTGCCGACAACTTGATATTAGATTTCTAGCTTCCACGACCTCAAGATAATAAATTTCTCTTTCTTAAACCATTCAGTTGTGTGTCCTTTGTTCAACAGCCCTAGCAAACAATAGAGAAGGCAAAACCAGTAATTGTTCATTACAGTTAATATTCCAGAAGTGTTCTTTAATATAGGCAAACTTTATTACAATGGCCAAAATTATACAATTTTCTAAATTTTTTTTCAAACTTTTAACATCAAAATGTGTTATACTAAATTTTCAAATCTATTTGCATGTAGGTTTGCATGTAAAGGTAGAAATTGTTAGGCAATCAGTGTAGGGCTGAGACCTTGGTTCTTTTGATAATTTCAACTCTTTCTTTCATGTAAACATCTCATCCCATTAAGCTAAAGCTAAAGCCTTTGTTCCAGTTTCCTGACTTTCAGAGGAATGCGTCCTTGGTCTGGTAGATCATAAAACACCCAGATCCAGGATAGGACAACCATTAACTCCTGGTCCTCTTATCTAAAAGAAAAACAACAGGTTACCATAAATTTTTGGCTCATATCTGGTCCTTTGTAAAATGGTCATTAAGATAGGGTCATGAGACGGTGACTCAATATCTGAGGAAATTCAGAAATTGGGTATCAAAAGAATCCATAAAGATGACAAACTGGACATAGTGGCCTTCGAACTGATTGGTCACAAGTTACATACATCATGGATATGAACCAACCAGAAACAAACAGATCAATAGTAGTAAGAATATAAACTACTGTAAGTCACATCTTTTTCAGGGCATTTTGCTCCCCTCTCATTGTCTGTGCTGGGAGTTCTGCATTTCTCTCTTCTTTAAAATAAATTTTGCCTGTTTGCTACCATTAGTGTTTGTGTGTTTGTGAAATTCATTCTTTGGCTCCACGAACAAGAACTCGGATTCCCATTTTAGTAATGTATACCTGTTGCTTACCACTGATATCAGACTGTTTCTAATTGATGTAATAATGTTCCCTGTTCTAATAGTTTCTTGCATGACAAGATAGATGCTCAATAATGATTTGTTGGTTTAAAGAATTCTAACTGTAGTACATACAGGAAGGATCTACTAACAGTGTTGTTTGTGGAACATGCCAGGTGCTGGATTAGTTACCTTCACGGAAAGAAGCAAAAGGCACAAAAATTCACTTTGAGAAGTGAATTAGTTTTCTACTGCTGTTTTAACAAATTACTGTAAACTTAATGACTTTATAACAATACAAATGTATTACCTTAAATTCTGTGTTAGGAATCTGGCATGGGTCTCAAATGGCTAAGTTCAAGATGTTGGCAGAACTGCATCCCCTATTGGAGGGTCCAGTTCCTTGGTGCTTCTAGCTTTCAACAGTCAACTAGATTCCTTGCTTCACCCTGAGCACCTTTTCTCAAAACCAGCAAAGCTTCATGCTGATCATTCTTCCACAGTCACATCGCCTTCTGATTCTACTCAGCCTTCCTTTCCCACTTTCAACTGTAAACTGAGAGGGTCCCATGGAAACTTCCCCCATACCCTCTGCTTTAGATCCTCTCCCAAGTACCTGGATAATAGGAGTTAATGCACATTTTCTGAGTTGTTGTGCAGATGAAAATCACTCACCAAAAGGAAAATGCTAACTACTTAATGGTCATGGGCACACAGCCCCAGGCCTCCCGGAGTCTAATGACTGGTCATGTTAACCCCTGTGACAACACCCTTTTCCATTATCATCACATAGTCAGAGATCCAGCAACATCCGCCACTCAACTGACTTTTAAAACCACTGCTGGAAACTTCTGGGAGAGCTAGGCTTTTCAGGGCAAGAGCCACCTCATCTCCTCACACGGTCTTGCAACAAAACTCTCTCTGCTCCCAACTCTGATGTTTCAGTTTGTTTGGTCTCATGTGTCAGGCACACGAAGCTGCATTAACACAATGACTCATGAATACAGTGAGATTACTTGGGTAATTTCTCAATTTTATGGTCACCTAATCAGCAACTTTAACTCCATCTGCAGCCTTAATCCCCTACTCATGATACAGCATATTCTTCACAGATCCAAGAGATTCCAATGTGGACATCTTTCAGTTCAGTTGCTCAGTTGTGTCTGACTCTTTGTGATCTCATGGACTATAGCATGCCAGGCTCCCTCTTCATCACCAACTGCTGGAGCTTGCTCAGACTCATGTCCATCGAGTCAGTGATGCCATCCAGTCATCTCATCCTCTGTCATCCCCTTCTCCTCCTACCTTTAGTCTTTCCCAGCATCAGGGTCTTTTCCAATGAATCAGTTCTTCACATCAGGTGGTCAAAATATTAGAGCTTCAGCATCAGTCCTTCCAAAGAATATCCAGGATTGATTCCCTTTAGGATTGACTGGTTTGATCTCCTTGCAGTGCAAGGGACTCTCAAGAATTCTCCACCACCACAGTTCAAAGCATCGATTCTTTGGCACTCACCTTTCTTTATGGTCCAACTCTCACATCCATGCATTAAATTATCCATAGGTGAAATTATTCTAGAGGTGAAATTATTCTAGAAGTGAATTTCATCAAGAGGTTCTGAAATAATTCATTAGAGGGTGAAATCACTGGGTTGCTATTATTCGACCTACCACAAAAGGCTCACAGGGATTCCCTTGGGGTAGAGCTGGGAGAAAGTAGAGATAAATTTTTTTTAATGTTTCCAATGGAATGGTAAATACTTTTTCTCATCTTAACTGATAAGACAGATATTTATTTGAGAAATGTGCATTATACTGCTTGATGCACAGTCAGGCCAAACAAACTGAAATGTTGGCTTTTGGAGCAGAGAAAGGTTTACTGCTGGGCCAAGTAAAGAGACAAGGTGGCTCATGCTCAAAAAATCCCTGAAAATCCTGGAAGGATTTTGGCAAAATATTTTTAAAAGCCAGTAGGGTATTTGATCAGTTTGAGAACAATTCTCTGACAGGCTGATGGTGTCAAAGGGGTTAACATTTTCAGTCCTTAGGCTCCAGGAGACCAGGGCCTATGTGCTCCTGACCATTAAGTAGTTAACATCTTTCATTAAGTGCAGGATAAGGGGTGGCAGTAGGTTTCACATCTGTAAAACAACTGAGAAAATATGCATCAGATATTCTTATCTAGGTACTTCAGAGAGAAGCTATAAGCAGAGGATGTGGGGAAAACCTGTCCCTGGAAGGCCCCACAGGGTCCTGCTCAGTTACAATAATAGTGCCCAAACTCTTCCTTTCCCATTTGGGTGTTATCAGTAGGAGAATAGTTATACATTTATGATGCCTTTTTTTCTGTGAGTCATTTGCAAGCTATAAATTGGTACTTACCATCTACCTCTATAAGGATTAAATCATGAGCTGCTGCAGCTGCTGACCTTCAACACCCCTTTAAAGGAGCTCAGGGTGAAGATCAGGAACGAGGTTCTCTGAGTGCTGAGAAAAACTGGCAGAACATGTCTCCAGATAGTTAGATATTTCAGAAGAAGATTTATGAAGTCAATTTTTGCATCTCTTCATACCTAGAAAAGACTGAAATCATATTGATGTCTGCTCCTCATGACTAGTAGTACCATTTGACAGACTGGCAGCAAACTTCTGCAAAAAAATATGTGTAGCTGATTGGACATAATCTCCTTCATCAGATCACAAATATACTAACCTTCCAGCCTCTTTGAAACTATGTCTTGGAGAAATCTGAAATGCTTTCTCCCAGTCTGTAGTCCTTATTTTGCTCTAAATAAAACTTAACTCACAACTCTAACGTTGTGTTTTCTTTTTTCAGTTTGAATATTATGTATTCAAAAATTTTAGGGCTGTCTTACTTTTTAAAGTGTTACTCAACTCAATCACAAACCGAGTCTTTGCGACCCCATGAACTGCAGCCCACCAGGCTCCTCTGTCAGTAGGATTCTCCAGGTAAGAATACGGGAGCGGGTTGCCATTTCCTTCTCCAGGGAATCTTCCTGACCCAGGGACTGAACACGGATCTCCTGCATTGCAGGCAAATTCTTTACCATCTGAGCCACCAGGGAAGCCCATTTTAAATCTGTTGATTAATTCTGACAATTTCAGAGCATCTGTAAAAATGATTTTGAATTCTATTTATATCCTCTAAAGTGTTAATTTCAATTCAGTATTATTTTAATATAAAGCATAATGATGAATTATGTTCAGGAATATGCATTTTGCTTGTTTCAAAGATATGCAAAATTGACCAAAACATTTTCTTAAGCCAAAATAATACTAAACTATGCAGAGTTAATTAGATGAGAGATGACAAAGAGTAAAATATGGCCCATAGGCACAGTTAGAAAGAAGGAAAATAAACCTTTTACTTATTTTTTTCACTAGCATTTTTAGCAATTCAGAAAAGCTGCAACCTTAAAATGTCCAATGGGCAGCAAGACACAGTGTTTAGTTCTTTTGCCTTCAAAAATGAAGTTATAATGAGAAATCACACTTTGGGACTTTGCAGAATCAGGGTGACCTGAAGTGTAAAACTATGTAATTCTTAAATCATCTTGTTAGAAACGTTTTTAGAAGAGTCTAATTCTTGAGAGGTGAGTTGTCAGGATTTTCTATAAATAAATGCATTGCTACAGGGGTTCAAAATCAATCACAAACTCTGAAGGGTCAGAGAAGTTAAATTTTGGTCTAAGTTACAATCAAGATTATGAGCCACCACTTAAGAATTTGTCCACACTTTATTTTTATTATGATGCATCTTAAATGCTACTGTTGAGATTACTGTATGAAAAAAAAAAATCTTCTAAGATTTTGAAGACATTTGAGCATGATTTCTTACTCTGGATAGTGATTTTTTTTTTTTTTTTTTTTGTTCATTTGCTTGTTTGTTTTATTTTCCATAATCTGATTTATGAGCAAAAAAGAGATCAATATATTCAGGTTAAAAGAGAAAATACCAGCTCAACCTTTTACTTACTCTCTGAACTACGGCTTCAGAAAACATTTTGTAAATCATATTCCCTCCACATTTTTTCACACCCTAAAATATCAACCTTTTATAATTCAACAGAATAGCTCAACTGATGTTTATAACAACTTAATAATTAGGACAACAGGATAGATTTCTTTGTGTTTACAAGACTTTCTAGGGCTTCTTAGGGTGAAAATATTGCAATTTCTATGTGCAGAAATATTGCATGTTCTTTTTCTTTTTATCTTTTTACTTTTAGGGCAGGAACTGAATAACCACCATGACAATGACAGCAATATGGACAATCCCATTCTCTGAACTTGCCTCAGAGTTTCCATGTAGATTTAGAATATAAAGTTTTCATAGTGACACAGACAGAAGTCATGAAGAAGGAGAGCTATGATTCAATTTAGTCGCCACTTATTCCAATTGGTATAAAAGTTTGACCAACTAATTTAATCACGATAACTAGATCTTTCTGATTTTCACCGAATTCAAGTTGGTTGGTATAGTTTTGACATGTTAATAGCTGGCAATCAAAAAATGTTCAAAGATTAGTCAGTTCAGTTCAGTCGCTCAGTTGTCTGACTCGTTGTGACCCCATGAACTGCAGCATGCCAGGCCTCTCTGTCCATCACCAACTCCCAGAGTTTACTCAAACTCATGTCCATCAAGTCGGTGATGCCATCCAGCCATCTCATCCTCTTTTGTCCCCTTCTCCTCCTGCCCCCAATCCCTCCCAGCATCAGGGTCTTTTCCAATGAGTCAACTCTTTGCATGAGGTGGCCAAAGTATTGGAGTTTCAGCTTCAACATCAGCCCTTCCAATGAACACCCAGGACTGATATTCTTTAGGATGGACTGGTTGGATCTTCTTGCAGTCCAAGGGACTCTCAAGGGTCTTCTCCAACACCACAGTTCAAAAATATCAATTTTTCGGCGCTCAGCTTTCTTCACAGTCCAACTCTCACATCCATACATGACCACTGGAAAAACCATAGTCTTGACTAGACAAAACCTCTTTGTTGGCAAAGTAATGTATCTGCTTTTTAATATGCTATCTAGGTTGGTCATAACTTTCCTTTCAAGGAGTAAGCGTCTTTTAATTTCATGGCTGCAATTACCATCTGCAATGATTTTGGAGCCCCAAAAAATAAAGTCTGACACTCTTTCCATTGTTTCCCCGTCTATTTTCCATGGAATGATGGGACCAGATGCCATGATCTTAGTTTTCTGAATGTTGAGCTTTAAGCCAACTTTTTCACTCTCCTCTTTCTCTTTCATCAAAGATGAGTAGACTAATTTAAATTTGCTGAATGAGTCTGTGAAGGGAAACTAAGATTGGCCATGTATTTGAGGTCTGGAAATACAATGCACATCATTCAAATATATTGAATCCCTATTTCCTGTAGCTGGAATATTATAGAAGGTAAGTTCTAGTCTTTTACAAGCTACTCATTTCCATTTATAAAAAGCATAATATGGCTAAAAGTAGATTGCATGCATGCATGCATGCTCAGTTGTGTCCAACTCTTTGCCACTCTATGTATTGTAGCCCACCAGACTCTTTGGTGCATGAGATTCCTAAGGCAAGACTACTGGAATGGGTTGTCATTTCCTCCTCCAGTGAATCTTCCCAAAGGAGGGATTAAACTGATGTCTCTTGTGTCTCCTGCATTGCCGGTGGATTCTTTATCCTCTCAGCTACCTGGGAAGCCCAAAAGTAGAATAATAACTTATTAAATAAAACCTTAAATTTGTCAAATAAGGGTTTCAGAGTACTTCTTAAAATACATGATGTAACACAGAAAAGAAAGACGTAGTATTTTTTTTTTCGTAGTATGTCTTAAGATGTCACTATGATATTGTGAATGTAGCATTAAATTCCAAAGCATCCAAAGCTGGCTCTGAAGTCTTCTTCTGATCAAAATGACATCTATGAGGGATTTGTTATTCTTTAGTGTATTTTTTCATGTTTTTCTTCATGCAGAAGTTTTTATTAGATGCCTATTATGTCAAATTTGGAGGAACAAAGAGAAAGATGACATGATCATATTGTTTAGGAGGTCCTCATGTAATGGGGGAGGGAATAAGTGTAGAGGTAATTTTGGTACACTGTGACAAGTACTACAAATGTATGAAGAAAGTGAATAAGGAATAGTAACTAAGTTAGCTTGAGGCTGACACATACTCAGAGGGAATTTAGGTCTGGGAGAGATTTTCAGGTGTAAAGTGTTTAATGATGTGAGCTTCAAAGGAGGAAGAAGAAGCCAAGCAAAAAGAAGAATGTATTCATCAGAGTCTAGTTGGAAGACAGAAACCATATTGGTTAACTTGAATGGGGGAAACATAAATAATTGTTAACCATTAATTGTGGTTAAAAGAGGAAAAAAGAGAACTCAAAATATAAAGAAATGGCAAATTCAGAAAACAGCTACTACCTCAAGGGCTGAGGGAGAGTACCCAAAGAAGGAACAAATTTAGGAAAATGCACCCCCTCCATACTCCCCACCTGACCCCAGGTTGAGTCAGAACTCACTGGAGAAAGTGAACAAGAAACTTGTGGATGGTGAAGAAATTTGCCAGTAGTGGGTACTCAAGCTGACTTATTGGAACAGCCTACTGTGGGACTCAGGAACCTATTAGCAAATGAGGGTAGGCAAGAGTTAGTGTAAAAGACCCAGGCTACGTGGCTGAGATGTTCATTGCTGTGCTGAAAGGAGGGATTGGTCCAGAGGATAGAGAGAGTGTCCTGGGGCTTTCCTTAAGCCACTGGCAACTGAGTAGCAATAAGGAATGCTCCTTGGACAAAAACAGAAATGTATTCCTCTTTGGCCTCACAGTGGTCCTCTAACAGTTTATTGACAAATCTTAGAATGCATCAGTTGACCAAGGAAAAACGCAGAGCCAAGTCTGACAAAGCAGGAGAATGACGAGTGGATGAACGTTGAGAAGCAGTTTGACTTGTGCGATGTTGGCTTCAGAAGAGCATAGACAAGTATGCAGAAACTGGGCAACATCAAACAGTTAAGTGTGGCTTGGCCGGACTAACTTGGGAAAGTGTTTGGAGGGGCTAGTTTGGAGGGGCTAGTTTAAACTAGATAGTAAAAAAAATTAGAAAACAACCGTAAGCAGATCTTGAGGACAGCGATCAGGTGAGATATGTTCTTTTGAATACTCTCATAGTAAAGGAAGTACCATATGGTTGGAAGCCTTTAAGGGAATGAATATGACCCCTGAAACTGCATCAGAATCACCCCGAAAGATTTATAGTATCATAGGATCCTATGTCCATCTCATATCTTCTATATAAAAATTTATAAGGTGACATGCCTCTTAAACCAGAAGGTTCTAATGCTGATGGATTTCCCAATCATAGTGAATAGATGCTGCTATGCTGCGCTCAATTGCTAAGTCAAGTTCAACTCTTTGTAATACCATATGGGCTGTAGCCACCAGGCTCTGCTGTCCGTGGGATTTCCCAGGCGAGAATGCGGGAGTGGGCTGCCATTTCTATGGCGACGACCCAAAGAAAGGCAGTAGTCATAAAGTTAGAAATGGGAAAGCATAATCTTCTAAAATTGCATATTTTAAGTGACTTTTTTTCTAGCGAGTAACTTTGTACATGAAATATATGTCAAGCTATCTCTAGCAAAATTTCATCTTTTGTACCCTTTGTTCTGACACTCTCTCAACAAGTAATTCAAATACTCACATATCAAAATTTGACAGGAAAGTTCTCATGCCAATCACTTCTATGGGAGTGTGAATTGAAACCAAAGCGCTTCTTTTCCCCAGATATATTTGAATTTCATGTCTGACCTTTCATTGCAGAATATGAAACTTTGCTGTTATTAAAAGAATCCAAGCATCAGGAGGATGAGGTGGGCTAGGGGGGTCCTTTTGTTTCATTAAAATTACGTAAAAAATGAAAATTCCCAAAATTTAAGATGGTTTAAGTGTTACCCAAGAAAAAAAAATTAAATTAGAGAAACAAAATTCTCATAATTGTGAATTAAATTAATCATCTTGTGTATGTGCATGTGTGCATACATGTAGGGATACATATTTCACTTTAACTGATTTATTTCATGTGCCATTTTCTATCTGGTGAGATGTGTACAAAGGAGCCAGATTTCTCCAAAATATCTGGTATGTTGGAAGCTTTGGCCATGCTGTTCTCCTGTGCTTAGAGAACCAGAAGCTAAATATCCTAAGGGAAGGGCAGAATCTTATCTAATTATTACACTTAGCAAGTTTGAGGTTCTTAAGGCAAAGACTATGATATCAAAAGATTTTTTAAAGCACCCTAGTAGAATAATTAACAAATCATTACTGAAGCAAAACTCACATGACATTTTCTGACATTTAATTATGTTTAAGGTCTGAAATAATGTGGTGTGCTATGTTGACAATTAAAAAATAGATTTGAAAAGGTTGCATGCTTCACTGCAATTTATTTTAATGTCTGAAAAATTAGTTTAATCACAAACAGTTCCTCCCTTAAAATGGCCAGCACAAGCAATTAAAATGAAAATAAAAGTCCACTTGGTTTGCTTACAAGTGGAACATATTGAGGAGATCTGCATTAGAAATTAAACGGTTTTCAGATCTGCAACAAATGCACTGCACTCTTGACGCCACTCTATGTATTGACTCATTGGAAAATAGCTCACAAGGTTTGGAACTGTGGTTAATTAAAACGGAGGCAAAGAGAAAAAGCAACTGTTCTCAAGTTGCTGTTTGGAGTCTGCAAATAGTTCCTGATCCATTCCATTAGCAGGACTGCCGCAACGTTGCTGTGGTGATACAAGTGTGGATGCATGCTCAGTCACTTCAGCTGAGTCTCACTCTCTGAGACCCTATGGACTGTAGCCCACCAGGCTTCTCTGTCCATGGGATTCTCCAGGCAAGAACAGTGGAATGGGTTACCATGTCCTCCTCCAGGGGATCTATCCCACCCAGGGATTGAACCCATGTCTCTGGTTTCTCCTGCATTGCGGGCAGATTCTTTACCCACTGAGAAACCTGGGAATGCCAGTGATATGCAGAACCACTTTCAGAGACTACCCAAGACAGAGGAAATCAAGACTGTTTATCATATCTTATATGTTGACTAGTGTTGAAAATCTATGTCAAAGCAAAATGTATTTCTACTACTGACCCAGTTATGATCATTTAAAATTTTAAGTTAGTTGCCTCTTTTGATCTGTGTCTTATGTCACAGAAGATCTTAAATAAAATGCACATTTTAGGGGAAGAGAGTTACAATGATTGTTTAATAGTTCAATGAATTCTTTGATATTCTAGCACATCATCTTTTCAAGGTTTCTGGATAATGGATCTTAGGTATGGCTGATTTGATGGTAGGTAATCCAGTGTTCTTGCCTGAAGAATCCCAGGGATAGAGGAGCCTGGTGGGCTGCCATCTATGGGGTCGCACAGAGTCGGATAGACTGAAGCGACTTAGCAGCAGCAGCAATCTCTTTTTTAGAAAAAGAAATATGAGTCCTGGTATCTGGCTGAAGGGAAATAAGGTTGGTATTGAGAAATGAAGACATATTTTGAAGATAACAGTTTACTGAGTATTTAGCTCAAGTGAGCAATGTCAAAGGCATCTGGTCAACATTAAGCGTGGAAAGAACGTAAAAGTACTGCGCCAAGCTCTCAAGGCACATGCTACTAGTGGAGATAGAGCATAGAGTTTGTTGGAGAAAACTCTAAACAGACATCTAGTAGAGAACACACAACCTCTTCATCTGCCCCAATACTCATCGTCCCTTTTGTTGCTTCTGTTCAGTCGCTAAGTCATGTCCAACTCTTAGTGATCCCATGGACAGCAGTGCAACAGGCTTCCCTATCCTTCACTATCTCCTGGAGTCATGTCGCATAGCTTAGGCAGGTCTTATCATCCCATAACTTAGACTGAACATATATAGTCATCACGGCCAACACACAGTGTCCAGTAGAAAGTATTTTCTTTCATATAACTTTCTATGTACTTTTGAAGTTAGAGGGGAGAAAGCAAATAAAAAACTATAACCTAAGGACTCATTGATCACAGAGGTGAACATGTTACAAAGGAGGAGTCTCTGAAGTTTCCTTCCATGTGTCAGCTTGTTTTCCTGTTGAGCTCACCTAAACCTGCTATGCCCGCTCTCCTCTAATCTATTTAAAGTGTGGGGACAATGAGTCTTCAGATCTCCAGTGATTTTATTCAGGAATCTAATTGCATATTTTCTTCATTTGCTTGCTATATGCTTGTTACATGATGGCTTACTTCTTTCACACTTAATTTCTGCACTTGATTATTTTATGCCAGAAGCAATGTACATTTTATGTGCCCAGCATGCAAAACTCTGTGGTAGAGCCTGTCTTTTATTATCATTATTTTCTTACTTTCCTCTCTCCTTAGTAAAAGATATCTTGGTATGAAAATGTTAAGGCATGCTTTATAAAGTTCCTCAGAGAATCTTCAGCAGGAAGAACCCCAACTCACCATATAAATAACCTGCTTGCTAATGCTCCTCTTATTGTTTGTTTTTAAATTTCTCTATACAACTTTCCCCTCTCTCTCAATGATGTTATTTAACTTCTTCTTCTAGGGTCTACTTTGCTTGAAGAATAAACTAAAACATACTTTACATAATTAAGTGCACAGTCTACTGCTTAGGTCAGGGTTCCTGAACACACAGCTCCCTTGCTGGGTTAGAATTCCTTTGGCATTCTGTCTTTGTCTTCTGTCTCTACTCTGTCTTCTCTCTTTAGCTCTTTTGAAGAGATTTGTTTACTAGTCTCCTCTTCAATGAACATATAGAAACTCGCTTTATCTTAATATTGTTACATCTTGGCTCTGCTATCGTTTTACTTAAAGAAGGAATAATGAAACCAAATGCCACAGGCCAAGAGAATAAATCTCACTATATTTTAGACACTTTGTGGCTGTTGTGTTAGGAAAATAATCTTGGGTATGAATCTTTTTTGCAATGTGCGTAAATAATCTCAGGTCAGTAATGAAGTATTCTAATAAACTTTCTCTCCATCAATATATTCTGTAGTAAGTAAGCCATTAACATCATAATGACAGCCCCAATACTTCCAAATAAGTTTCTTATGAGCCCCATAATGTCTGTTTTCTTAAAACATTTTGTGGTGAATAAATCTGAATTTGTTTCATACTTAGCAAGCATGCATTTTGTCTCACACAGTTTCACTTCCTTAATTAGAATAAAGCAAAGTTTATTGAGAATATAATTTGGATTTGACATAGTCCAAGAGTTACCTAGATGAAGAAGGGTAAAAGGCAATTCCTTCAAACTCATCTAAATGGGTTGAAAGAACTATTAGTACCAGAGTCTAACTAGCAGGTCTACCTATCAGGCCCATAGAGAACACAGAATTTATTAACTCCAAAATTCCATACTCATGTCTCAATACAGTCACAGTAGATAACACATCATCTTCATGGAGCACAGCCTTGTTCTGGTGAAGGAGTTTCCAAAACTCAGTGAAACTATGAGCAATAAAGCTAGGGCAAACTATTCGAGATCATAGCAATCCAAGTCTATGCCACAACCCCTGATGCCAAAGTAGCTGAAATGGAATGGTTTTATGAAGACCTACATGAACTTCTAGAACTAACACCATAAAAGATGTCCCTTTAATCATAGGGGATTGAAATGTAAAAGTAGGAAGTCAAGAGATATCTGGAGTAACAGGAAAGTTTGGCCTGGGAGTACAGAATGAAGCAGGGCAAAGGCTAACATAACAAAACAGTGTTTTGCCAAGAGAACACACTGTTCATAGCACACACCCTCTTCCAACCCCAAGAGACACATGTACACATGGGCATTACCAAATGTCAATGCCAAAATCAGAGTGACTACATTCTTTTTGGCCAAAGATAGAGGAGTTCTATACACTCATCAAAAACAAGACCTGGAGCTGACTGTGGCTCAGATTATGAGTTCCTTATAGCAAAATTCAGGCTTAAATTGAAGAAAGTAAGGAAAATCACTAGTCCATTCAGGTTTGACCTAAATCAAATCCTTTATGATTATACAGTGCAGGTGACAAATAGATTCAAGGGATGAGATTTGGTAGATCTAATGCCTGAAGGACTATGGACGAGGGTCTGTAATACTGTACAGGGAACAGTGACTGAAATCATCCCCAAGAAAAAGAAATGTAAAAAGGCAAAGTGGCCATTCGAGAAGGCTTTACAAATAGCTAAGGAAAGAACAGAAGCAAAAGACAAAGGAGAAAGGAAAAGATACACCCAACTAAATGCAGAGTTCCAGAGAATTAAAAAATGCTTGTCCTTGGAAAGAAATCTATGACCAAACTAGATAGCATATTAAAAAGCAAAGACATCACTTTGCCCACAAAGGTCTATATAATCAAAGTTATACTTTTTCTAGTAGTCATGAACGAAAGTGGGTTTTGGACCATAAAGAAGGCTGAGTGCCAAAGAATTGATGCTTTTGAACTGTGGTGTTTGAGAAAACTCTTTGAGAGTCCCTTGGACAGCAAGGAGATTAAACCAGTCAATCCTAAAGAAAATCAACCCAGAATATTCATTGGAAGGACTGATGCTGAAGCTGAAGCTCCAATACTTTGGCCACCTGATGTGAAGAGCTGACTCATTTGAAAAGTGCCCTGATGCTGATAAAGATTAAGGTAAGGAGAAGAAGGGGATGGCAGATGGTTGGATGCTATCACCAACTCGATGGACATTACTTTGAGCAAACTCCAGGATATATTGAAGGACAGGGAAGCCTGGCATGCTGCAGTCTATGGGATTGCAAAGGGTCAGACACGACTGAGTGACTGAACAACATCGGCAACAGACTATACATCCTCTCTGTGGGAATGATGTCCCTGGTGGCACATAGAGGGCTAAGAAAGAAAAGGCTTTGAAAAAGCCTTTGTCTTTTGACAAAGACTTTGTCTTGTGAACTACTGTGCTCTTAACCTGTCCCTTATACAAGTGGTAAGTCAAAATCAAGTATCTCAAGTATCTTCTGATAAATATGAATGAACCACAATAGTACAAGAAGATTTCTAAAACTATATGTATTTTCTAGTCTATCAATGGTAGTAGACTTCAGTGGAAACAGGTTTGGTGTGTTTTTTTTTTCTGTTGTTGTTCCTGTTTATCATTTCCTTATGACCTGCTAATATATACTTATTAGATGCATAGTTCTACTTCCCACTGGGTCAGCAACCTTATCTTGCTGACTAAAGTTAAAATTTAACCACCTTAGGAAATAAAATTTGGAAGTCAGCATCTGCTGTTTGATACAAAGTTCTTATTTTTGACCACCTAGCACAGCATATGATGTTGATAAACTGAGAGATACTCCCTCACTTTCTCTTATATCCTAAATGGATGTAATTAAATGGAAGCCCCCAAAGAATTTTAGAAATACTTTACTCCATAGCTCACATCCCAGTTTTGGCTTTTTCTTTTTTCCATGCCATCAAGTGAAAAACACTTGTAACAACTCAGAGCAAAGAGATTCTGCTTTCACTCTTGGATTTCTTTTCATTTTCAGACAAGTTGTGGCTGTTGTTTAGTTGCTAACTCCTTTCAGAACCTTTTTGCAACCCCATGGACCATAGCCTGCCAGATTCCTCTGTCCATGGGATTTCCCAAGCAAGAATAATGGAGTGGGTTGCCATTTCCTTTTCCAGGAGATCTTCTCGACCTAGGGATCAAACCCAGGTCTCCTGGATTTGTAGGCAGATTCTTTCCCACATAGCCACCAGGGAGCAACTCACTAAGTATGAAGACTGATATGAACCACATCGGCTCCAATGTACTGTCCACAAGAAGGAAAAAAATAATAAAAATGAAAGGAAAATAAAGACTGAAAATTTTAAAAAAGAAAATTTAGGATTTCCCTGGTGCCACAGTGGGTAAAAATCTGCCTGCCAATGCAGGGGACATGAGTTCCATCCCTGGTCCAGGAAGATTCCACATGCTGCAGAGCAACTAAGCCTGTGCATCATTACTATTGAGCCTGTCCTTTGGAGCCTGGAAACCACAACTTCTGAGCCTGCATGCCATAACTACTAAAGCTCATACCTAGACCCCATGTTCTGCAACCAAAGAAGCCACCACAATGGAAAGTCCCAGCATCACAATGAAGAGTATCCCCTGCTTGTTGCAACTAGAGAAAGCCTGCACAAAGAAAGGAATATCCAGCATACCCAAAAATAAATAAATAAATTTTAAAAGCGAAAGAAAAAAAAAACTAAAAAATGATCTGTGCTGATAGTACTTAGGATTTCTGTTTGGCTACAGCATAGACTACATTTGTTTTCATGGAATTATCTTGGAATCATTAGTCTTGTATTTCATTGTTTTCAGAGAAAAGTATTTTCCAAGTTTGGAATGATTGGTATAATAAGCAAGTATTCACAAGACAATCTGTTGGAAAATGTGTAAGAAAGAGCTCTTTTTAAACTGTTTCTGTCTCATTACATATTTACATTTTATTTGAATGAAGTATATATATAAACACCTCATAATGTTAATTCAGGTGAAAAATACTAGCATCAAGTTAGAGATTCTAAATTGTTGAATTATAGAAGAGTATATTTTATGGTAAGTAAATAAGATGTGTTGATACACTTGGGAGATAAAAAAAGGAAAAATAGCCTTACACAATGTCATTTAGAGAACATCACACTGTTAAAATGTGCTCAGAACACTTCAGAGTATACGTTCAACATGAAATGTGAACTACTGTGATAATGCCATGCTATAAGCCTTAAATTCTGAATAATTTCTGGAAATATGTCTAAAAACAATTTTAAAGTATTTTATACTTTTGATTAGTGGTTTTATTGATTTGCATTTTATCATTCTATGCAAAAGTCAATACTAACTCAATTATCTTTAGTCATTACCTGGAGTTCAACTTCAAAAATCCTCTTATTCCCACTATTAAATAAAAGCAATGCTAATGACATTCTGTCAGCTGCAAATTGACTGATTTATCACATCATTACACAGCCAGCCTGCATCTGCAGTTTGTTTGTGAAATGGTATAGCCTGAACATAACAAATCACTATGCTCTCTATAGTTGAAAATGTTAGTATAAAGGCAGCTCACATTCCAGGACACAAATGGTGCTGGGATGTTTAGATGTATTTGATTCTATAGTAGCTAAATATCAGTCATACTTTTAACCATTTACAACTCTTCCATTACTAAGATTTCAAATTCTCTCTTCTCATTCCTTTCTACTATCTGCTCTGCTTTGACTGCATGATAGGTAGACCTCTGAAATCAATCAATATATAGTTCTGAGCATTGATCTTATAAACAGATTTTATAATCACAAATGATTTTATATCATTTTGATTAATCTCTATGTGCACAATAATCATCATGCATATTTTAAATATATCTCATACCATGGGATTTATACATTTAATAAAATGTATTAATATATTTAATAAAAACACTAAAATTTCTATTTAAAAAAATAAGTAAAGAATGAAAAAAATCAACCAGGAATTGTTGAGTAGCTTTTAAAAATATCCCTGGGTTGGGAAGGTCCCCTGGAGACGGGAGTGGTAACCCACTCCAGTGTTCTTGCCTAGAGAATTCCATGAACAGAGGAGTCTGGCTGAACAAAGTCCATGGAGTTGCAAAGAGTCGGACACGACTGAATGACTAACATACACACACATGCTTTTAAGAATTCATCAGTGTTAACTGTTGTTATTTAAATTATCAGTCTCAGGCTATTATTCTAATTACTATGTATGGAATACAAGGTATGGGCTTCCCTGACAGCTCAGTTGGTAAAGAATCTGCCTGCAATGCAGAAGACCCCGGTGTGTTTCCTGGGTCAGGCACAGGCGACCCACACCACTATTCTTGGGCTCAGTTGGTAAAGAATCCGCCTGCAATGTGGGAGACCTGGGTTCGATCCCTGTGTTGGGAAGATACCCTGGAGAAGGGAAAGGATACTCACTCTAGTATTCTGGCCTGGATAATTCCATAGACTATAGAGTCCAAGGAGTCACAAAGAGTTGGACATGTCTGAGCAACTTTCACTTTCATGGAATATTCTAATGGAAGCATTTACTTTTTATTTTATTAAACTTTCTCATCTATTAGAATATCCCTCAATATTTAAACATTTCTTGAAAAAGCATACAATATTATGTAAAATTGTTATGGCAACAACAGTAGCTGAAATAAATTGTTCAAAGAGTGTCCTCAAATGTTTAAAGATCAGGTTATTTTCAATCACATTTGTTAAAACTTATGTTTCTATTTTTACCACTTAATTGCTTTTGTTGGAAAGTAATTCCAATGAGAAGCAAATTCCTCTAGCAAGTAAAACATTTATATATAATTAAACATCAGATTTTAGCTTTATTGATGATGAATATTTATAACTGTGTTAAGAAAAAAACAAAACAGTATACTGAAAGAATATATATGCTTTTTTGTCCCATAGCTGTGGAATTTATTCTTTCAGCTCATATAATCACAATAATCATTACATAATAGAGACCATTATTAAAATACACCAGTTGCTCAGAAACTATATAAACCAAATTCTGTAAACATTAACAAACACTGCTATTCAGCTTGACTGAAAGACAAGGAGTTCTTAAATCATAGTAGAAAACCTCAAAATGCATGGCTGCTGCTCTATCTCCAAGAAAACAGAATAAATTCAGTTTGTTGAACTATCTCTGAGCCGATAATGCTCCATGATGTTAATCTGAAATACACAGCAATACCCAAATTGACACTTAGATTCAAATCATAAGCGGGCCATAGAAATTATTCTAATGAGAAACAGTCTTACGTATTTTAGCTTTCTTTGTTTCAATCTTATTGTATGCCATGTAAATTTACTTTGTTCTTTCTCTTCTGTCCCACCCTCCTGGAATAAACTGATGCATGGATATCCTCACTCTTGCCTGGTGAAACAAGAATCTGAGTGTATTCTCCAGGCTAAGTCTACACTGTGCTACACTGTGTCTCTTTCTTTATGATAGAGGGCTATATGTCTTTTTTTTTTTTTTTATTAGTTGGAGGCTAATTACTTTATAATATTGTAGTGGTTTTTGCCACACATTGACATGAATCAGCCATGGATTTACATGTGTTCCCCATTCTGATTGTCGTTAGTTTTTGTGGGTTTTTTTTTTTTTTAATTTCTTTTTTTTTAAACCATCCCATTTATATTCATCAGTAGTTGCAAACATCCTGAAATGATAACAGTAAATCTCATCACTGTATACTGTTTTCTGGATTTTTTTTATTCTGTGTAAAGACATGGATTTTGCCTTTTCACAGCTGAAACTCCAATACTTTGGCCACCTAATGTGAAGAGTTGACTCATTGGAAAAGATCTTGATGCTGGGAGGGATTGGGGGCAGGCGGAGAAGGGGACGACAGAGGATGAGATGGCTGGAAGGCATCACCGACTCGATGGACCTGAGTTTGAGTAAACTCCAGGAGTTGGTGATGGATAGGGAGGCCTGGCCTGCAGATGGTGATTGCAGCCATGAAATTAAAAGACCCTTACTGCTTGGAAGGAAAGTTATGACCAACTAGATAGCATATTAAAAAGCAGACAGACACATTACTTTGCCAACAAAGGTCCGTCTGGTCAAGGCTATGGCTTTTCCAGTGGTCATGTATGGATGTGAAAGTTGGACTGTGAAGAAAGCTGAGCAGTGAAGAATTGATGCTTTTGAACTGTGGTGCTGGAGAAGACTCTTGAGAGGCTCTTGGACTGCAAGGAGATCCAACCAGTCCATCCTAAAGGAGATCAGTCCTGGGTGTTCATTGGAAGGACTGATGCTGAAGTTGAAACTCCAATACTTTGGCCACCTGATGTGAAGAGTTGACTCATTGGAAAAGACCCTAATGCTGGGAAAGATTGAGGGCAGGAGGAGAAGGGGATGACAGAGGATGAGATGGCTGGATGGCATCACCGACTCGATGGGCATGAGTTTGAGTAAACTCTGGGAGTTGATGATGGACAGGGAGGCCTGGCGTGCTGCGATTCATGGGGTCGCAAAGAGTCAGACATGACTGAGTGACTGAACTGAACCGAAAGACATGGAAAACATCATATTTCCTTAATAGGGGACTACAGATATTGTGATGGAGATTTTAAAAAAGGATATAATTTTATGTGCTTGCATCAGTACTTTCATGTTTGCAAGCGTGTATATACTCGTGTGCATATTTTGTATCTTGGGCTTCTGGGGAAAACTGTGTTGAGAAATTATTCTGAACATACTGACAAGAGAGGTTTGTCTTTACTTGCTACATATTCATGTTTGAGAAACTTCAACTGGAAAAAATAGGTGAAACTGAAATTGTCTGAGGATACCACTTATTGGAAGCTTAAAGAATAATCTGAGTAACTATTCATAACATTTCATTTTATTCAATTGAATTCTGTATCCTTGCATGTTTCCCCCAGATGCAGGAAATAGAAATAATGTTCAAGACATCTGAATTTTATACAATTTAAACACTATTTATTTTCTGTAAAGATAGTTATATAGCAATTCTCATTCTTTATCACATTAAAAAATCTAGAATTAATTAAAGAATGCCAGTGTAAATTAAATGTCATACATTTATTTAAATAACTGTATGCATGATATTTGAACAGAACTCCCAGTGACAGAAAATTTGATTGTATAAACTAGGATACTCTAGCAAGAAGAAGAAGTAGAAGAAGAGAAGGATGAGGTGGAGGAGGAGGGGGCATAGGGGAAGAAGTGGGGAGGAGAAAGATGGATGGGAAGAGAAAAGGAGAGAGAAGAAAGCCAAAGCCATTAAAAAAGAAGCAAAATTCCCAAATTCTGAGAATTTTGAAAATATCAAAGTATAAAAATATATGTAGAAATGTTGAAGAGATCAATGTATTAAAAAGAAGGCTTTATAAATAATATTTCACTGTTATAAAGAAGATACAAAAAGCATACATCTCAAGGTATAAAGACTTCAATATGCACTGATAGAATATGTTTTGATTTTTGCCTGACATATTTGTCTGTTTGGGTTTCCCTGGTGGCTCAGCAGGTAAAGACTCCATCGGCAATGCAGGAGACCTGGGTTCAGTCCCTGGATTTGGAAGATCCCCTGGAGAGGGGAACAGCTACCCACTCCAGTATTCTGGCCTGGAGTCCATGGGGTCCAAAGGGCCGGACATGATGACTGAACGATTTTCACTTTCACTTTCTGTCTGTTTGTGCATATGTGCTAAGTTGCTTCAGTCGTGTCTGACTCTGTGACCTTATGGACTGTAGCCTACCAGGCTTCTCTGTCTGTTGTATTCTCCAGGCAAGACTATGGGAGTGGGTTGCCATGCCCTCCTCCAGGGGATCTTCCCGACCCAGAGATTGAACCTGGGTGTCTCTTATGTCTCCTGTATTAGCAAGCAAGTTTTCCAAATGTCAACCCACTCAAGTATTCTAGCCTGGAGAATTCCATGGACAGAAAAGCCTGGCAGGCTACAGTCCATGGGGTCACAAAGAGTCAGACATGACTGAGGATTAATGCTTTTACATTTCTTTTCTTCTAGTGCAGACTGGAAAACCCCATATTCCTGTTTAACTTATATTTAAAATCAGCCCTCTTGATATGTTTGTTTCTTAAATAAGCAAGATAAATGCTACGACTCTTTATATAGTAGGCAGTTTCCCAGAATCTTTGATTTTTACATGGTAAGATGCATTTTGAAATTAGAAGAGGAAGGTATTGTATAGAGCTTCTCAAACATTATTTGCCAACAGATTTTACTGTGTGGAGTTCTCTGAAATCACTTTGGAAATTATTGCTCTACTGATTATTTTTCTTTAATGTGTCTCCTTTGAGCTTTGGTGAGAGAATGTGTTACAGAAGGTATTATTAAATTGTTTAACATTTTAATTTTGTACATGCTACTGGTCATCCATGGGTCAGGTTTCTGGAAATGCAAAGATGAGTGAGAGTTTCTGCTCCCAAAATTTTATATTTAAATGAATGAAAGAGGCAGGTAAATAGACAATTGTTATACTCACTGGTATGCACTGTATTGGAAATCCCTGGAGGCTCAGCAATGGAGAAGCAGCCTGCAATGTAGAACATGCCGATTCAATCCCTGGTTTGGGAAGATCCCCTGGAGAAGGAATTGGCAACCCAATAACTTGCCTGGCAAATCTTATGGAGAAAGGGGCTTAGCTGGCTAGAGTCCATGGGGTCACAAGAGCTGGACAAGACTCAGTGACTAAACCACCACCATACACTGTATTAGAGCATAAACATGGACCTCTGGGACATAGGGAACAATTTTAACTGGATTACTGGGTTCTCTAAAAAGTGACATGGAAGTAAATGTCAAAAGATAGGTAACAGGTAGCTATGTAATGTGGAGGGAATGACAGTGTGAGGAGAAAGGATAAAACAGTTCTCAGGCTAGGGAAAGAGAACTGTAAGAGCCCTGGCAGTGAACAAGCTTTTTCTCATGGAAGTTTCCTATAAATTACCAGGAAGGAAATAGTGAAATTGAACATATAAGCAAGAGCCAGGTTATAGACACCCAAGTGCACAAACCTAAGAATATTAGACTTTATCTGAGAGCTGTCAGAAACCAGTGGGGGATTTTACATAGAGGGTAACATGATGAGATTTAAGAGGAAAGCTCAAGAAATGGTGATGAGATCACAGCAAGAGATGAGGAGCACCTGCAAGTGAGAACAAAGTTCTTTACTGTTTATATATACACTGTATTGTGAAATATATAATATATAGATATAGAATGAAAATATGTAAGTAAAATGATTTTACTACAAATCAGAATAAACTTAGCATTCATTTATAAATGGAAATGTTTTGAAATGGTATTGGATTTATCTTGGTTTTGGGGTTGTTGTTCAGTCACTCAGTCATGTCCAACTCTTTGTGACCCCATGGACTGCAGCATGCCAGGCTTCTCTGTCTTTCACCATATCCTGGAGATTGTTCAAACTCATGTCCATTGAGTCAGTGATGTCATTCCCTTTTCCTCCTACCTTCAATCTTTCCCAGCATCAGAGTCTTTTCCAATGAGTCAGTCCTTCACATCAGGTGGCCAAATGATTGGAGCTTCAGCTTTAGTGTCAGTCCTTCCAATGAATATTCAGGATTGATTTCCTTTAGGATGGACTGGTTGGATCTCCTCATAGTACAAGGGACTCTCAAGAGTCTTCTCCAACATCACAGTTCAAAAGCATCAGTTCCTAAGTGCTCAGCCTTCTTTATGGTCCAACTCTCACATCCATACATGAATACTGGAAAAACCATAGCTTTGACTAGAAGGATTTTTGTCTGCAAAGTGATGTCTCTGTTTTTTAATATGCTGTGTAAGTTGGTCACAGCTTTTCTTCCAAGGAGTAACCATCTTTTAATTTCATGGCTGCAGTCACCATCTGCAGTGATTTTGGAGCCCAAGAAAATAAAGTCTGTCACTGTTTCCACTGTTTCTTCATCTATTTACCATGAAGTGATGGGACCACATGGCAAATATTCTTAGTTTTTTGAATATTTAGTTTTTAGCCAGCTATTTCACTCTCTTCTTTCACCTTCATCAAGAGGCTCTTTAGTACCTCTTCACTCTCTGCCCTAAGGATGGTGTCACCTGCATATCTGAGGTTAGGAGACCTTGTCCATAAAAATTGGAAGAAAGATGCTAAGTAGTACAATATGTCATGATTTTTTAATTAGAATATAGAATTGAAATATGTTTTACCCAAATCAAAATTAACACTATGTAACACATTCTCCCCATGGCAGGTTTTTAATCACTTCCTTCTACAGTAATCCTATTAAGTGTTCCTTTGTAAGGCAAACAGGACTATTTTTAGGTCTACAATGAGATTACATTATTCAAAATTGCTGTATTTTTTTTATTATTATTTAAAATTCTGAAATACAAAGTGGACCTCTAAAACTTTTTAGAAATATTAGTAAAGATTAAATTTGTTCAAATTATACATATAAACACATGTAGACATATACATGTTTATAGAGTTATGTTCTGTCTATAGAATTCCACTGAAAAACACATATCTGTATATTTACTGTCAATAGATCTCTTCCAAATAACTTATTCAACTGGTTCTCTATTGATGGATGGCCTTTTTTGGTGGTTAAGATGGTAAAGAATCTGCCTACAATGCAGAGGAGACCCGTGTTTGATCCCTGGGTTGGGATGATCCCTGGAGAAGAGAATGGCTACCCACTCCAGTATTCTTGCCTGGAGAATTCCATGGACCGAGGATCCTGGCTGGCTATGGTCCATGGGATCACAAAGAGTTGGAATCAACTGAGCAAGTAACACAATGTTACTGATAGATAGTTCAGTTCAGAATTTTCCTTTAAGAACAATCCTACAGGACTTCACTGATGGTCTAGTGGTTAAAAGTCCACCTGCCAACGCAGGGGGCACGAGTTCCATTGGCTCGTTGTCTGGGAGGAAGAATCTCACATGCCCCGGAGCCAGGTACGCCCATGCAGCACAAATACTGAGCCAGCTTATAGAGCCCAAGCGCTGCAACTATCAAGCCCGAGCGCTGCAACTACTGAGCCCCCATGCCTACCGCCTGTGCTCGGCAATGAGAGAAGTCACGAAACGAGATGCCCACTCATCACACCAAAGAGCTGTCCTTTCTCTTTGCAAGTAGAGAAACCCTGTGCCCAGCAATGAAGCCCCAACGCAGCAAGAAAGAAATAAAATAGAAAGACGTACATTGTCCTATATGTATATGCATACATGCATGAGATATAGATATATAAGATATATGAGATACATATGTATGAGATTGTAACTACAGGCACTACAGAACAGCTCATTCAAATAAAACATTTTGTCTTAAATTTTGATATTACAAAAATTTCCTTCACTTGCACCAATTTATTCTACTATCTACCCAGGATAAGAATATTTATTTCCCTAACAACCTCACCAATACTGAGAATTATCAAGCCTCTTGATCTTGCCTATATGACAAGTGAAAAATATCACCTTACTTTAGTGTACATTATTTTATTATGAAAGAAGTTGAGCGTCTTCTTCAGTATCGCCATTACTATTCACTACAAAGGGATGCCCAGCTGAGTGGATGACCTACAGCTGAAATCAAGGCTGTAAACAGGTTCCCAAACTGTGCTGTTGAGAGAGTCAATTCCTAGGCAGGTTGATAAGAAGTTCGGGGTCCCCAAGGAGGAGAGAGGGGTCTGGAATTCTCAAGGAGGAGGAAAGGACAAAAGTCTCTTTTCTCTACATTCCTTAGTCTTAGTTACATAAAACTGGTTACTTTAAGCCTGAAACTGATGATTACACAACACAACTCAGCTTAAACTCTGTACTAAGGATTATATAACAAGGAGGTGTCCTCCTTGAGGTCAGTTTCTCCTTCCTGAAAACCTTCTGACTAATCCTGTTATCTTAATTATGGCAGTGGGTTTGGTGAAGTCTTTCTATTGTTAAGTTCTAATCCTGTTATCTTAAAATGTAAACTGGGAGTAGGTCTGGTAAAATTTTTGCAACCTTGAGGCATTCTTTTGATTTATTGTAATAACTAAAAAAGTATATAGCTCCCTTGCTAAATACTAGCAAGTGGGCACTCTCTACCCCCTTCTGATGTCTAAGTCAGAAGCTCTTTCTGTCCCTTTTCACTGTAATAAAGCATTGGCCAAAGACTACCCGGAAATGAATCCCATCACCATAAAACCCAAGATTGCGAGCCACGCGGCAAAGCAGTTCTCCTGGGTTCCCTTACCCTCCTGCTCTCCACCCGGGTGCCCTTTCCCAATAAAATGTCTTGCTTTGTCAGCATGTGTCTCCTCGGACAATTCATTTCCGAGTGTTAGACAAGAGCCCAGTTTCGGGCCCTGGAAGGGGTCCCCCTTCCTGCAACAAAATTTTAAATTTTTTTGTAGTAAAATTTATTGCTTTTCCATGTCATGCTTATACAGGCATTCCTTTCTCCGATGTAAGGAGATATTCCTCTCTTTTTTTTTAAAGTTACAAATTTATATTAAATTTTGATCCATCTAGAACACATTTTGTTGTAGGACTGAGCTAGAAACCAGCTTTATCTTATTTCTAAATAACTAATCATGTTCCCCCACATTGAAACATCATTTTTAACACTACCTATAATATACACTGAAATCTGTTTCTGCATATTTTTCTGCTCTGACTTTTTGTCCAAGCACATTGCGTTAGTTTACCATTTTAGATGTATACTATGATTGAAAATAGAAAGAATTCTACCTCACTTTTCCCTCCCAGAATCAATTGCTAATCTTAAATGTTCATAATCATAGAGAATCTTCAGTTTCAAATTTTTGAAACAAACATCTAGCTGTCTAGCAGAATATTAAACATGGAATTTAAAAAATTGTTTCAATGTGAATGAAAATAAAAACTAAAAGTAGTGGAGAGTCTTCCATGAAATACGTCGTTTAAAAAAAAAAAGAAACCAATAAATCAGAAACACAAACTATAGAAGACTGAATAATATGAGACAGAGTTTAAAGAGGCCTACTGCTCATCCATGATGCATTATGGAATCTTTTCTCTTTCATGAATTCTGATCTTGCTTAATATGCAGTTTCCACTGGCTTACCTGCACTGTCCTGATAGGTTCTACAAGTTTACCCTGATGTTTTATAACAAATGCACTGATAATATTCTGATGACTTTTGACTGGACTGTTGAGGTTAGACTCCTTTTACCTCCTCAAATTGACCCATCTGCTTATTTATGTTGCAAAGTAATATTCTGTATCTACTCTGTAGATCTGTCTCTAAGCATTATGTCATGACTATATTCTAATATTTGGATTTCTAGATTTTACCTCACCTTGCAGATTACCCTAGACCCTGTCCCCTGTATTTCCCTGTCAAAGCCAACTCTCTGCTGCTGGACTGGGATACATGAATTATATTCATGGTGTTTGCTGAAAAAGATAGAGAACAAAGGCAAGATATAGGTCTTATTTGAAATTACCTGGAAGACTTGCACTAAATTTTTATTTTTGCAAAATTGCTAACTTGTAGCAGCTCTATTTTCCATACATCAACTCAGTTATATATCAAAAAATTGACAGCACTAATATAAATCACACTTCTGTGCTGGGCAAACATATAGTTCAAAAAATAATAAACCAAAAGATATTAATATTTGCATTTGAGGATTTAATCATGTTATGTGGGAACCATTTGAAAATTAAAATTATTATGAGGACAGCCTGGTCATGTTCCCCTTGCCTACCCCTCTAATCAAGATTAATCAAGTTTAATCTCCACTTCTGGATCCACTGCTCATCTGCCACTAACTCCTAAACTTCTTTCACTATGATCTCTGGAATTCAGAATAACAAGTTATATCCTCAGTCTATCTTTAGACATTTTCTTCACTGTCTTGTATTAAAAGAGTCATTAAAAGCAGACCCTTTCTTGATGACAGCTAAAATGACAACAGTCCATAAAAAACTCTTTTAATCTGTATTTCCCTATAGTCTATGCATTTTTTCCCTCTCTATTCTCCTTTATAACAAAATTTCTGGAAAGAATTGACTATAGAATTTCAGCTTCCAATTTCTCTCCTCCCACTCTCTCTTAAAGCAATTTCTACGAAGCTTTTCATGGAAAAGCCCCTAGCACTTCATGGAAAGTAGTCTCATAGATGCCAAAATTGGATATGTTTCTCTCACCTTGCTGTCCTGATTTTCAAAATTTAAATTTACTGGCAAATTTAAAAAAAAAAAGTCTCTTTTACTGTTTACCCCTCATTTTCCCAAAGTTTTATCTCTAGAACCATCACACATTTGCTTTTTGCTTGTTCTATCTAAACTCTCTCTCTTAGTGATCTTACTCGGTCTCATGGTCCTTCTCTATAACTAATGGCTCTTATCTTTGTATCCCCAAACTAACCTGCCTTCTCACCTCTAGGATCATATGCCCAACTATTTTATACTACAATTTTGTATTCTTTAAAAAGTTCAAATGTATATGTTGCTGACTTAAATAATCACAACCTAAAATTTGAGAGTTATGTTTTATTCAGTGGGATTTTTTAGGACATCTAGCCTGGGAAACAAGTATCTCAAGAAACCCTGAGATCACTGCTCAGAGGAGGCAGGGGGAGGAGCCAGGTTATAGAGAAGTTTGCAACAAAGGGCAGGTAGCCTTAACATCAAAATATTTTTGTTAATAATAATAATAATAAAGAGAGAGAGATTTCACCACCTTACATGCCTACTGAGAAACCTGTATGCAGACCAAAAAGTAACAGAACCAGACAAGGAACAAAAGACTCGTTCAAAATTAGGAAAGGAATACATCAAGGCTGTTTATTGTCGCCCTGCTTGTTTAATATAATATGCAGAGTGCATCAACTGAAATGCTGGGCTGGGTGAATCACAAGCTGGAATTAAGACTGCCAGAAGAAATATCAACAATCTCAGATAAGCAGAAGAAAGATATCACTGTAATACCAGAAAGCAAAGAGAAACTAAGGAGTCTTCTGATGAGGGTGAAAGAAGAGAGTGAAAAAGCTGGCTTAAAATTCGACATTGAAAACATGAAGATCATGGCATCTGCTTCCATCACTTCATGGCAAATAGATGGGAAAAAGTGGCAAATTTTAGTTTTCCTGGGTTCCCAAATCACTGTGGACAGTGCATGAAGCCACTAAATTAAAAGATGCTTGCTCCTTGGTAGAAAAGCTGTGACAAACTTAGACAGCATATTAAAAAGCAGAGACACCACTTTACCGACAGAGGACTGTATAGTCAAAGCTATGCTTTTTCCAGTAGTCTTGTATGGATGTGAGAGTTGGTCTATTAAAAAGGCTGAGAGCTGAAGACTTAATGCTTTTGAAATGTGGTGCTGAGGAAGCCTCTGAGAATCCCTTGAACAGGAAGGAGATCAAACCAGTGAATCATAAAGGAAGGACTGGTGCTGAAACTCCAATGCTTTGGTTACCTGATGTGAAGAGCTGACTCATTAGAAAAGACCCTGATACTGGGAAAAATTGAAAGCAGAGAAGGGGGTGACAGAAGATAAGATGGTTGGTTGGCATCACTGACTCAATGGACATGAGCTTTAGCAAACTCTAGGAGATAGTGAAGGACAGGGAAGCCTGGAGTGCCATAGTCCATGGGGTCAAAAAGAGTCAGACATGACTTAGCAAATGAACAACAAGATATCTCAAGTTAAGAAATTTAGTACTTTTCTATGTATGGAAACATTCAAGAGCCTGGGCTCACAGAAATCTTTCCTTTCATATGCATCTGAGCTGTCTGGGGCCAGTATCCTGCACTTTTCACATCACTTGGAGCTCCTCAGTGCTCACTATAGGGGGTGGTTGCAGCTGATAGCTGTCAGATAGCAAGCGATTTTCTTGGCCAAACTTCAGGCTCAGAAATTCATATTTGGAGGGCTGGAATCACTGATGACTGTGGCGTTCTCGCTTATTGATATATCAGGAAGTATTCCATTTCTCAATGTTTCCCCCCAGATTCTCTATGCATGTTTCTATCCTGCTCTTCCCAAGTCCTCCTCTCTCAGAAGTATATGTAATATAAGCCTGTTCTTATATTTGCTTATGCCAAACCTCTTGCTATCACTTTTGATTCTTCTCTTTCATGTCATCTAGGCAGCTGAAATTATCTTCAAACACCAGGATCTGATCACTCTCAAATATCTCTATTACGACTACTCTTGTCGAAGTCATTGTCATCTTTCACTTGGATTATTGCTACAGACACCTCATTGTTTTTCCTGCTTTTCATTTTGCTGCCTTATGTTTTATTCTTAGAAATGCAGACAGAATGATCCAATAAACACTTTCAGTATTGTGATAGTTGTTACATGAATATAAAATAATTAAAATTCATAAATCATTAAAGAAAAAAGCGACACCTATTTAATTGTGGGGTAATTTAATATATATGCACATGCAAAGACATATACACATGTAGAGAGATATATATTTAATGAAAAAAGTACCTTTATTCAATGAATATCATTTCTGTGCTCAATAGTGTTAATGGCTTCAAATATCTTTCTACTCTCATGCCTTTACAACAATATTAAAGGTCCTCCTCCTTTGATGACTGTCCCCATTACTCCATTAACTTCAGCCCATTTTTTTGTTTTCTCTCCTCATCTCATTACTCTCCAATTCATTTACAAATATATGGTCACATTAATCTCTTTTTTGTATTTGGACCATGCAAGGTATGTTCCTTCCTCAGGAACTTCACATCATGGTTCCTACTTTCCAGAACATTCTTTCTATCATTCTTTCTCCATATATCACCAAAACTCACCTCTCCTCTTTTGTAGGTCTTTGTTTAAAAGCTAAATAAGGCCTTTCTTGATTATTTTAAATTGCAAAGTGCTTTTCCTCTCCCCTACCAACTCCTCTTCTTATTCCTCCTTTGTTTCCCTGGTTCTTATTGCCATATCCTCAATTGTATGGTCTAATGCTTTCCTTGTTCATTTTCCATCTTCATAATGTAAACTTCAGATGCTTTGTCCTTTTGTTTGCTGGTATATCCCAGTAATTAGAAGAGTCTATGGTAGGTACTTTAAAACAGACACTCAATAATATTCAGCAAACAAATAAAAAAGAATCCACTTTTTTGGAACGGTTTAAGTGTAGGTTTTTTTGTTTGTTTTTTTAATTTAATGATTTTTGTGTAGTCTCAGTGTGAAATTTTATGTTTGTTAAAATAAAATCAATATACCACGTTAAAGCATATGGGTAAATATGGGTAAAATGTGAAAATATATGTAAAAATGTGAGTTTTTTATATCACATTAGCCCAGTTAGAACAAAGAAGGCATTTATTTTACAATACATTTCTTATTAAATGACAATATACCTACTTTGTTATATAATTTAATAATTCATAGAACATATTTGTCAGGTGTTGTGGCTGCTGGAAATATCACATTGAACAACAATATTGGTTGAAGCCTGCAGATATATATGTCTAGTGATCTGCATATAGTTGCAATGGAGATCATAATCAATTTCACAATATCTCCAGTTTCCCACATATAAAATATTTTTTTAAGACTAAGGAAGTGGAAGTATATAGGAAGCAGGATTTATACAAAATAATATATGCATGTCATCTAAGATGGCTCAAATAAAACTGATCTAAACCTCAACTGTTCATAAGACTGTGAAAACGTCATAGGTACCTAGACAAGATTTCTACTTTGTATCATCATTATTTTATATGAATACATATAACTAAAACGGCAAAGAATAATTCATAATAGATAGAATCAAATGCTGCCACATAAAGGTGTAAAAACCTGACATCCGTCTCTTACTTTAAGAAAAGTCATGACTCTTGACTCCTGCATTTTAGTAATTTGATGACTACGCAGTAGTTATCATCTGGCCACGAGGCTAGTTTAATCTTTTGGATCTGAAAGTCCCCATGGTAGTGCTTTTTAAACATTGGCACATTTTAGTTCTCTGTTCATAATTAATCTTATGAAAACCATTTTTACATAATTTAAACCTACTTCTTGTGTCTAGTAATTGCATATCTAATTTACTGTGAAAAGAAGCCAATATTGCATCTGCTAAAGTAACTAAAAAGCAGAACTGAAAGCACCATCCACCAATGATTTTTATCACTTAGCTTTACTTTGTTAACTTTTGGAACTTTGCAAAATACCGTTGCTTTTGGCCGGAACTTTGAATTGCAGCTTCAATTTGGAAGAGAGATTACGTCTTGGCAAGAAAGAATACTTTATTTTACACACCACAAGTTTCTTGTTGATAGTTATGTAAAGAAAGCAATCTAATAACCACTACTGATAGAAAACATTATACTTTTAAGAAAGCTGATTTTCTTTTTTTAGCTGAAGCCCAAGGGACAAATATTCAGCAGTGGGAAATATTTAGAACAGCAGTGCAGTTGTAAAATATGTTTGAAGAAGTGCTTACTTCACTATAGTTGTGCTTTCCTATAGTTGGAAACCATCCTGCTCCCAGAAAAGTATCTTGAGCAAAAGTATGATTTTTGGTCAGGCCAGCATAAGACTCATTGGGTTGCTGTGTAAAATTAAGGGCCACTGGCAAAGTCAAAGGGACTCACAGCTAGGTAACACCAAGCTGTTTTAATAAACTTTTGCACGATGTTTTCTATTTTTCAGAGTATTTTTATATCAACTATTTCATCTGGCTTTCTTAACTATGATATATCATCACACAGTAGAATCAAAATAACATAGTTCCCTAAAATATCCATCCTTCCTGAAACACTAAATAATTTAATGTATATTAAATTCTGTTAATGAGTATAATTTGTTGGTATTATTATTACCAATCACAACTTTCAGTTCAGTTCAGTTGCTCAGTCGTGTCTGACTCTTTGCGACCCCATGGACTGCAGCATGCCAGGCCTCCCTGTCCATCACCAACTCCTGGAGTTTAGTCAAACTCATGTCCATTGAGTCGGTGATGCCATCCAACCATCTCATCCTCGGTCTCATCACAACTTTAGGGTAAAATAAATATCTGTTTACTCCACAGAAATTAAGAAATACCAAATTACAGGGTTTTTTTGTTTGTTTGTTTTTTTCCTCAGAAGAATCAGTAATCAAAATGAGTTTTTAATTTTTTTTTCTTCCCTTGCTATAACATGTCCAGTTCAATTTATTGTCTATGTTGGTTTTTGATGTGGCTACCAGATTTTTCAGTTCTTACTATCTCTCTTTGAGGACATTTTCCAAAGCATTATTGTGAATAGATGACATCTCATCAAACAGAAGAGAACTTTTCTTGGTAAGTGATATTCTGCAATTCCTGCTGGAACACCTCATTAAACTCTCAAGGTCCTTATTTACTGTTAATGGCCTTGATATTTAATTCAATAAAGAAACATTTGATTCCCACTTATATGTGGGACATAGAAAAACAAAGCATATGGATGTTTTTGCAAAGGAGAAATAGAGACGCAGATGTAAAAAATGGACAAATGGATATGGGGATAAGGGATAGAGGGGTGGGATGTATTGGGAGCATGGGATTGACATATACACACTATTAATTATAAAATAGGTAACTAATGAGAACCTACTCTATAGCACAGGGAACTCTACTCAATGTGTGCAATAACATAAATAGGGAAGGAAATCCAAAGAAAGAGGGGATGTAGTTGATTTACTTTGCTGTATAGCAGAAACTAACTCAACATTGTAAAGCAACTATATTCTAATAAAAATTAACTTAAAAAAATAAAAGAAATAAAGAAAAAAACAAGACTTCCCAGGTGGCACTAGTGTCTCTGCCTGTCGATGCAGGAGACATTAGCAACGCGGGTTTGGTCCCCGGGTAGGGAACATCCCCTGGAGAAGGGCACGACAGCTCATTCCATGATTCTTGACAGGAGAACCCCATGGACAGAGGAGCCTGGTGGGCTAGAGTCCATGGGGTCCCACAGAGTCAGACGCCACTTACGGCTTGGCACGCAGCATGCCGGTGTTACTACTCATGGTTTCCTCACCCCCAGTGGCAAGCTACTTCAGTTTGAATGAAAGCTTTCTCATTTTTCTCTTGATCTGAATAAACAATAGTGATTTTGGAACCCTAGCCAATCAACAAGGTATTTATGTTAACCTTTTGCTTCGTAAGATATTATATGATACAGGATGTGTGTGTTCAGTCGCTGAGTCATGTCCAACTCTGTGTGGCCCCATGGACCGTAGTCCGGCAGGCTCCTCTGCCCATGGAATTTTCCAGGCAAGAATACTGGAGTAGGCTGCCATTTCCTACTCCAGGTTATCCTCCCAAACGCTCAAACCTGTGTCTCTTGTGTCTCCTGCGTTGGCAGGCAGATTCTTTATCACTAGTGTCACCTGGGAAGGCCTCATTCACTATATCTCCTATCAATTGTACTACTAGGTATATATCCCAGAGAAATTAAAATCAGGTTTATATGGAAATATGCACACAAATGCTTAGAGCAGCTTTTTTTTATAATGGCAAAAACTAGAAAGAACCTAGATGTCATTCAATGAGTCTGTGATTAAGCAAAGTGTAGCGTAGCTATACCCTGAAATACTGCTCAGCAATTAAAAGAAGAAATTATTCATACAAACAACTCAGATGTATCTCCAGAGAATTATAATGAGAGAAAAGAAATCCAATCCCAAAAGGGTTCATTCTGTATGATGCCATGCATGTAATATTTTTGAAATGACAGTATCACAGAAATGGAAAACAGATTAGTAATTTCTAGGGCTAACGAAGGATAGTGTTTTAGGTAAGTTTGTAGGTCTTTATAAGGACATCCAGAGGATTCTAACAGTGATGGAAACGTTTTTTATCTTGTCTGTATCAACATCAACATCCTGGTTGTGATATTACACTAAAGTTTTTCAAGATGTTATTATTAGAGGAAATTAATAGCTATTACAAGGCATCTCTCTGTATTGTTTCCTACAGCTGCATGTGAATCTACAATTATCTTAAAACAAAGTCTAATTAAAAACAAACAACAACAACAAACAAACAAAAAAAATGGGCAGAAGACCTAAATAGACATTTCTGATAAGAAGTTATACAGATGTCCAAGAAGCAAAGTTATCAGAACCTCGATAAAAAACATTCCATTGATCATAATTTCCAACTACTGCTGAAATTTGAGTTCCTACATATAGCTTAACAAATTCTGTAATTTTTCTGGACTTCACTTATTAGGAATGGGTTTTATGAAAATTTAAATTTCATGAAAAGTATGAAGTTCCAAATGAGCTCCAGTTTGAGATGGGAAGTCAGATCTATGTGTCATTTATCTGATTTTTTCAAGGCTAAAATCAAGGTAATAGATCATCTTGATTTCTGCTTTCATGTGAAGGGTTGGGTAATAGATATTAAAATACCATGGCACATGCTTTCTATTCTTATTTGAAGTGTTTCTGAGTAAAGTAAATGCTTCCCTGGTGGCTCAGTTGGTAAAGAATCTGCCTGCAATGCAGGAGACCCAGGTTTGATCCCTGGGTCGAGAAGACCCCCTGAAGAGGAAATGCAACCCACACTAGTATTATTGCCTGGAGAATCCCATGGACAGAGGTGCCTGGAGAGGGGGGCTACAGTCCATGGGGTCACAAAGAGTTGGACATGCCTGAGCATGAGCATATTACCACTTTATAATTATTGAGAAAATTATTTAAAGTATTTGCTCTTATCTTCACTTACACACTTCAAGTATGAGCATAATGTACTTTTATGAATTCAGTTGAACTTGTAAGCATATCATCCTTATTGAGCAGATTCATAGAAAAACTTTGAGTAAAATTTCCCAGCTACTTATTAGATTATTTTAAGTATCAGTTCAGTCACTCAGTCGTGTCTGACTCTTTGTTACCCCATGAATCACAGCATGCCAGGCCTCCCTATCAATCACCAACTCCCAGAGTTCACCCAAACCCATGTCCTTTGAGTTGGTTATGCCATCCAACCATCTCATCCTCTGTCATCCCCTTCTCCTCCTGCCCTCAGTCTTTCCCAACATCAGGGTCTTTTCCAATAAGTCAGTTCTTTGCATCAGGTGACCAAAGGATTGGAGTTTCAGCTTCAACATCTGTCCTTCCAATGAACATCCAGGACTGATTTCCTTTACGATGGGCTGGTTGGATCTCCTTGAAGTCCAAGAGACTCTCAAGAGTCTCCTCCAACACCACAGTTCAAAAGCATCAATTCTTCGGTGCTCAGCTTTCTTTATAGTCCAACTCTCACATCCATACGTGACTACTGGAAAAACCATAGCCTTGACTAGTAATCACAAAGTAATGTCTCCGCTTTTTAATATGCTATCTAGATTGGTCATAACTTTCCTTCCAAGGAGTCAGCGTCTTTTAATTTCATAGCTGCAATCACCATCTGCAGTGATTTTGGAGACCCCCAAAATAAAGTCTGCCACAGTTTTCACTGTTTCCCATCTATTTGCCATGAAGTGATGGGACCAGATGCCATGATCTTAGTTTTCTGAATTTTGGACTTTAAGCCAACTTTGTCACTCTCCTCTTTCACTTTCATCAAAAGGCTATTTAGTTCTTCTTCACTTTCTGCCATAAAGGTGGTGTCATCTGCATATTGAGGTTATTGATATTTCTCCTGGCAATCTTGATTCCAGTTTGTGCTTCTTCCTGCCCAGAGTTTCTCATGATGTACTCTGCATAGAAGTTAAATAAGCAGGATGACAATATACAGCTTTGACATACTTCTTTTTCCTATTTGGAACCAGTCTGTTGTTCCATGTCCAGTTCTAACTGTTGCTTTCTGACCTGCATACAGGTTTCTCAAGAGCCAGGTTAGGTGATCTGTTATTCCCATCTCTTTCAGAATTTTCCACAGTTTGTTGTAATTCACACAGTCAAAGTCTTTGGCATAGTCAATAAAGCAGAAATAGATGTTTTTTTCTGTAGCTCTCTTGCTTTTTCTCTGATCCAGTGGATGTTGACAATTTGATCTCTGGTTCATCTGCCTTTTCTAAAACCAGGTTGAACATCTGGAAGTTCACGGTTCATGTATTGCTGAAGCCTGGCTTGGAGAATTCTGAGCATTACTTTACTAGTGTGTCCATTTAAAAAGCCTAAAACTATTCAAATGTCAGATATGTCTATTTATCCCTTTTATATAAGTATATACTAATGTTATGGTTTCAGAGTTATATATTTGCTTTATCTCTTGCATGTTATAGAACAAAAATCAAAGTCCTTTTGATTTATTACAATAATTAGTGACTTCATAAAAGAGCATGCTCTATATTTGTAAGCATTTAGATATTATTTGATTTTATATTTCTCAATATAGAATAATAATTTTTCAACATTTTCAACATAATTTCACTAGAGCATACCATATAAAGTAAATATATGCATTTACATGTCTCTTTAAAAGCTCAAGTTGAAGCATAATTAATGTGTTAAAATCAAAACATTCACAGTAGTCAGAGTTTAACATTTTAATCTGTTTTCCAAATTGTATTTAATATTTATTAAAGTTATAAATAGTAAACATTTTACAAACTATATTCATCAAATTTTATCTTTTAATGTATCATGTAATTTGTTGATTATTAATAAGTTAATTATAAAATTATTATATATCTTTATTTTTCTTTATTATATTTACATGGTAAATTTAAATAACAATATTGTCACTATGAAAGTATACAGCATGCTGTTCAGCTACACCATGCATATTGAAAAAATTTTAGCCATAAATGAAAAAATTTACCTATTCAATATAATTAGGCTGATATAGGAAAAAAGTCAGGCCACTTATAATATTTCTTCTATAGCAAATCTTGAAATATTTTTTTTTTTTTTGCGAATGATAAATATATCAAATAGTTTTTTTTCACCTATTATACAAATGGCATTTATAAAAATACTAACGTATCTTTCTCTGGTATATAATATTTGTTCACAATTTGGACAAGAACTTTAAAGTAACCTTGGAATTCAAATATAAGCATATATGATGTTGGCCTCATACTTTTAGAGTGCTGACTGACATTTTTTAAGCTCTCTGCTTAATAGAAATAATGTACAACTAAAGACTTATTGTTTCCACTAGTTGTTTTTCAATTCAGTCACTCAGTCCTGTCCGACTCTTTGTGATCCCAGAGACTGCAGCATGCCAGGTCTCCATGTCCATCACCAACTCCCAGAGTTTACCCAAACTCATGTCCATTGAGTTGGTGATGCCATCCAACCAACTCATCCTCTGTTGTCCCCTTCTCCTCCTGCCTTCAACTGTTTAGTGGTTTTTGGCTCCTCTTTTATTCCACTTCCTTCTTCATCTTAATGTTTGCTTTCTGCATCTGCACTAGAAGGGATCTCTCCATTGATCATTTGGTTAAATTCCAATTATAAAACTGCATATTGATAGCACCAATTTCAAGTTCATTTAGCCAATTTCCTTTTTCAATGGCCAACTCCAATCTGTGATATGTTGTTTATTTAATCTACCTGTCAACATGAAACGCTCAGTGAAAAATCACTGGCCCATTTCTACTTGATATACTATCATATCATATTCTGAGCCAGACCTGTCTCTGAGTTTTTGAGTGTCTCCTGTGGAGGTATGGGTCAGTAGTGGCTTGTTGTAGGGGCAGGGGCTCTGTATGGAGCAGTCCTGAATGTGTCATAAGCCCTCTTGGAGGAGGTCACCATTAACCCCATCAAAGAACTGCCGATCAGACGACCCACGAATTTCAGAACAATTATACCAAATAAATTCTCACACTGTTAGGAAAGTCCTAGGACCACAACAGATTTCCCAACCTGGGGATCTGACAAAGGGACTGAGAACCCCTAGGGAATCTGACTTCAGAGGCCAGTGGATTTGATCAGAATTTACAAAGGACTGGGAAACAGACTCTTGGAGGGCACAAACAAAACTTTGTGTGCACCAGGACCCAGAAGAAAGAAGCAGTGACCCCACAAAAGTCTGACCCAGACTTGCCCGTGAAGGTCCAAGAGTCTCTGGTAGAGGCATGAGTCAGCAGAGGCGTGTGTCCACAAAGGCCTGATAAATAGTCGGGGGTGCTGAGTGCGGCAGTGTGTGCACAGGATCTTTTGAAGGAGGTAACCATTATCTTCATTACTTCCACCATAATTTGATCTCAGATCAAACAACAAGGAGGGAACACAGCCCCGCCCATCAACAGAAAATTGTATTAAAGATTTACTGAGCAAGGCACTGCCCATCAGAACAAGACACAACTTCCCCCACAGTCACTCTCTCAAATCAGGAAACTTCCATAAGTGTCTTATCCTTATCCCTCAGAGGGCAGACAGACTGAAGATGACAGTCACAGAAAACTAATCAAACTGATCACATGGACCACAGCCTTGTCTAACTCAATAAACTTCGAGCTATGCTATGTAGGGCCACCCAAGACAAACGGGTCATGGTGGAGAGTTCTGACAAACACAGTCCACTGGAGAAGGGAATGGCAAACCATTTCAGTACTCTTGCCTTGAGAAACTGGCTAACAGTATGAAAAGGCAAAAAGAAATGACAATGAAAGATGAACTCCCCAGGTCAGATCAGCTCAGTACAGTCGCTCAGTCATGTCTGACTCTTAGCAACTCCACGGACTCCAGCATGTCAGGCTTCCCTGTCCATCACCAACTCCCTGAGTTTACTCAAACTCATGTCCATTGAGTCGGAGATGCCATTCGACCATCTCATCTTCTGTCATCCCTATCTCCTCCTTCAGTCAATCTTTCCCAGCATCAAGGTCTTTTCAGATAAGTCAGTTCTTTGCATCAGGTGGCCAAAGTATTGGAGTTTCAACTTCAACATCAGTCCTTCCAATGAATATTCCAGACTGACTTCCTTTATGATGAACTGGTTGGATCTCCTTGCAGTCCAAGGGAGTCTCAAGAGTCTTCTCCAACACCACAGTTCAAAAGCATCAATTCTTCAGCACTCAGTTTTCTTTATAGACCAACTCTCACATCCATACATGACTACTGGAAAAACCATAGCTTTGACTAGATGGACCTTTGTTGACAATGTAATGCCTCTGCTTTTTAATATGCAGTCCAGGTTGGCCATAATTTTTCTTTCAAAAGTAAGCATCTTTTAATTTCATGGCTGCAATCACCGTCTGCAGTGATTTTGGAGCCCCAAAAAATAAAGTCTTCCACTGTTTCCACAGTTTCCTCATCTATTTGCCATGAAGTCAAGTGATGGGACCAGATGTCATGATCTTAGTTTTCTGAATGTTGAGCTTTAAGCCAACTTTGTCACTCTCCTCTTTCACTTTCACCAAGAAACTCTTTAGTTCTTCTTCACTTTGTGCCCTAAGGGTAATGTCATCTGCAAATCTGAAGTTATTGATATTTCTCCCAGCAATCTTGATTCCAGCTTCTGCTTCCTCCAGCCCAGCGTTTCTCATTATGTACTCCACATAAAAGTTCAAAAAGCAGGTCAGTAGGAGCTCAATATGCTAATGAAGAAGGAGGAGAAATAACACCAGAAAGAATGAAGACAGAGCCAAAGTGAAAACAATCCCCAGTTGTGGGTGTGATGGGTGATGGAGGTAAAGTCCAATGCAGTAAAGAATAATATTGCATAGGAGCATAGAATGTTAGGTCTAGGAATCTAGGTAAATTGGAAGTGGTCAAACAGGAGATGACAAGAGTGAACACTAACATTGTAGGGATCATAGAACTAAAATAGACTGGAATGGGTGCATTTAACTCAGAAGACCATTATATATACTACTGTGGGCAAGAATCCCTTAGAAGAAATGGAGTAGCCATCATAGTTAACCAAAGGGTCCAATATGCTCTATTTGGATGCAATCTCAAAAACGACAGAATGATCTCTGTTCATTTCCAAGGCAAACTATTCAATATTACAGTAATCCAAGTCTATGCTTCAACCATTAATGCTGAAAAAGTTGAAGTTGAATGGTTCTATGAAGACCTACAAGACCTTCTAGAACTAACACCCCCAAAAGATGTCCTTTTCATTATAGGGGACTGGAGTACAAAAATAGGAAATCAAAAGATACCAGGAGTGACAGGCAAAATTGCCTTTGGAATACAAAATGAAGCAAGGCAAAGGCTAATAGTGTTTTGTCAAGAGAATGCACTGGTGATAGCAAAGACCCTCTTCCAATAACACGAGAGGAATCGACACATGGACATCACCAGATGGTCAATAGCGAAATCAGATTGATTATATTCTTTGCAGCCAAAGATGGAGACCATCTACACAGTCAGCAAAACAAGATTGGGAGCTGACTGTGGCTCAGATCATGAACTCCTTATTGCCAAATTCACACTTAAATTGAAGAAAGCAGGGGAAACCACTAGACCATTCAGGTATGACCTAAATCAAATCCTTTATTACTATACAGTGGAAATTACAAATAGATTCAAGGGTTTAGATCTGATAGACAGAGTGCCTGAAGAACTATGGATGGAGGTTAGTGACACTGTACAGGAGACAGGGATCAAGACCATCCCCAAGAAAAAGAAATGCTAAAGTGCAAAATGGTTGCCTGAGGAGGCCTTACAAATAGCTGAGAAAAGAAGAGAAGTGAAAGGCAAAGGAGAAAAGGAAAGATAGATCCATTTGAATGTAGAGTTCCAAAGAATAGCAAGGAGAGATAAGAAAGCGTTCCTCAGGGATAAAAGAACGAAAAAGAGGAAAACAATAGAATGGGAAAGACTAGAGATCTCTTCAAGAAAATTAGAGATCAAAGGGAAAATTTCATGCAAAGATATGAACAATAAAGGACAGAAATGCTATGGGCCTATGAGAAGCTGGATATTAAGAAGAGGTGGCAAGAATACACAGAACTATACAGAAAATATCTTCATGACCCAGGTAATTATGGATGCTGTGATCACTCACCTAAAGCCAGACATCCTGGAATACCAAGTCAAGAGGGCGTTAGGAAGCATCACTATGAACAAAGCTAGTGGAAGTGATGGAATCCCAGTTGAGCTATTTAAAATTCTAAAAGATGATGCTGTGAAAGAGCTGCAATCAATTTGCCAGCAAATCTGGAAAACTCAACAGTGGCCACAGGACTGGAAAAGGTCAGTTTTCATTCCAATCCCAAAGAAAGGCAATACCAAAGAATGTTCAAACTATCATACAATTGCAGTCATCTCAGATACTAGCAAAATAATGCTGAAAATTCTCTGAGCCAAGTTTCACGAGTATATGAACTGTGAACTTCCAGATGTTCAAGCTGGATTTAGAAAAGGCAGAGGAACCAGAGATCAAATTGCCAACATCCATTGGTTCATTGAAAAAAATAAAAGAGAATTTCAGAAAAACATTTACTTATGCCTTATTGACTACTCCAAAGCCTTTGACTATGTGGATCACAACAAACTGTGGAAAATTCTTAAAGTGATGGGAATACAAGACCACTTTTCCTGACTCCGTATGCAGGTCAAGAAGCTAGAGTTAATATTGAACATGGAACAACAAACTGGTTCCAAATTGGGAAAGGTGTACTTCAAGGTTGTATATTGTCACCCTACTTATTTAACTTATATGCAGAGTATATCTTGTGGAATGCTGGGCTAGATGAGGCACAATCTGAAATCAAGATTGCTGGGAAAATATCAATAACCTCAGATACGCAGATGACGTCACCTTTATGGCAGAAAGAGAAGACAAACTGAAGAACCTCTGGATGAAAGTGAAAGAGGAGAGTGAAAAAATTGGCTTAAAACTCAACATTCAGAAAACTAAGATCATGGTATCTGGTCCTATCGCTTCATGGCAAATAGATGGGGGAAAAATGAAAACAGTGACAGATTTTATTTTCTTGGGCTCCAAAATCACCTCAGATGGTGACTGCTGCCATGAAATTAAAAGACACTTGCTTCTTGGAAGAAAAGTTATGACCAAAGCAATAGTTACAACTGCACATGGAACAACAGCCTGGTTCCAAATAGGAAAAGGAGTACGTCAAGGCTGTATATTGTCACCCTGCTTATTTAACTTCTATGCAGAGTACATCATGAGAAATGCTGGGCTGGAAGAAGCACAAGCTGGAATCAAGATTGCCGGGAGAAATATCAATAACCTCAGATATGCAGATGACACCACCCTTATGGCAGAAAGTGAAGAAGAACTAAAGAGCCTCTTGGTGAAAGTGAAAGAGGAGAGTGACAAAGTTGGCTTAATGCTCAACATTCAGAAAACTAAGATCATGGCATCTGATCCCTTCACTTCATGGCAAATACATGGGGAAACTGTGGCAGACTTTATTTTTTGGGACCCCAAATCACTGCAAATCGTGATTGCAACCATGAAATTAAAAGACGCTTACTCCTTGGAAGAAAAGTTATGACCAATCTAGACAGCATATTAAACAGAGACATTACTTTGTCAACACAGGTCTGTCTAGTCAAGGCTATGATTTTTCAAGTGAGTGAAGTGAAGTCGCTCAGTCGTGTCCAACTCTTTGCGGCCCCATGGACTGTAGCCAACCAGGAACCTCAGTCCATAGGATTTTCCAGGCAAGAATACTGGAGTGGGTTGCCATTTCCTCCTCCAGATTTTTCAAGTAGTCATGTATGAATGTGAGTGTTGAACCATAATGAAAGCTGAGTGCAGAAAAATTAATATTTTTGAAGTGTGGTGTTTGAGAAGACTCTTGAGAGTCCCTTGAACTGCAAGGAGATCCAACCAGTCCATCCTAAAGGAGATCAGTGTTGAATGTTCTTTGGAAATACTGATGCTGAAGCTGATACTCCAATACTTTTTCACCTGATGTGAATAACTGAGTCATTGGAAAAGACCCTGATGATGGGAAAGATTGAAGGCAGGAGGAGAAAGGGACGACAGAGGATTTGACGATTGGGTGGCGTCACCCACTCGATGGACATTAGTTTGAGCAAGTTTCAGGATTTGGTGATGGACAGGGAAGCCTGGTGTGTCTCAGTCCATGGGATCACAAAGAGTCGGATATGACTGAGTTACTGAACTGGTCTGAATATCATATTCTGATTGTCTGGCTTTAAAGTGGCAGTGTATTATGTTCTTCTTCATTTTGGGGATGTATATTATAAACTTTCTGTACAGTTCTTTCTTGGTCATTCAGTGGCTTGTGTCCACTAAAATATTTTGATTGCTTAATTTTGAAAATCTGACTGTCATTTTACTTTGGGTTGTTTGTAACAATTGGATCCTGGTGCTCATTCCATTTTTTTAACCATGGGTTTGATCTTTTTTGAAAGCATTATTGTCTCTTTTTGCTTCTTAGTTATGGGGGCGAAAAAATTAGAAAAAAAATTTGGCATGAATTCACTGAGGGCCTGAATCAATCAGTCCTAGTTACTAACTCTGTTGGAGGATATGTGCAATTTACACGCTATTGAATTAAAATGTACTTTAAATTTCTACTTTCCAGTGTCTCGTTATTATATAAGCAACATCTCTGTAGCTTTTAACTAATAGGGTTTACTTGACATATAAGTCAAATAAAATATGCCACATTTCACTTTTAGGTATTCTACCCTCGTTCCTAATGGCATCAAAATGCCTTCAAAAATTTCTAGTACCTATCATGTTGAGTTACTTTGATTTAATTACTTAAATTTAAAAAAAAGTCTATCAAGTGAATTCCAATTTACAACAAATTAAACCATGTGGCTGCATGAAAGAAAGTAAGAAGTACTGATATATTGCATAGGACCTTATTTGTTGCCTTTTAAGGTACATAACGGCACTCTGCATTACTTATGTCCTTACATCATACACACCGATAATATTTTTATTTTAATCACAGTAGTTTGTGACACAATGCATGTATGAAAAATAGCCTTTTTCTGGGCATAGAACCTTACTTTTGCCAGCAACGCTTTTAATTTGTTAAATTCATACAATGAGTTGTACCTAGACTTTTAGTTTTGAAAAAAAGTCTTTGTAAAACTCATTTATTATTTTTTTTCCTAAAAAAATTCAAGCAAATGAATTTTTGCTCAATTTCTAAATGTTTAGCATTTCCCTGTCTCTTGAGGTGGTGAATGGCCTTCTTTCATTGGTGACAAGTTGAACCGTTGCAATGAAACCGAAATTAGTTGGTTTCTATTTCTAGTAGTAATATATAATTGTTCTTGATTATGTGACTAAAATATTTGCTTTCATCTTATTCAATTATCTCTCTATAATAAATATTTTTTCAAAGAATAGAAACAAATTTCTTTTTTGCTATATTTTTTCAATTCATAAGGTAATCTGTAACTGTAAAATAAATCAATAGTTCTTCAGTCTCTTCAAAATTAAAGAAACTATATTAGATATTTTCACAAACATTTAATTTAGGCCATAAATAATAATTAAAAATTATTTTAATTTAAAAGATAACCATAGCTATAAATGAACATGCATATATCTACAACTTATCCACATAGGTTTATAAGTTCTATGGATATATATATATACACATATATATAAATTTATATTTCTGACTATCTTTTAAGTGAAAAGATTTCTTGATCTATTAAATTGAATTTTAATTTTCAAAAATGGGCTCATGATTACCAAATATTAACAATTTATGTTTCAGCATAAATTGCTATAAGGCATTTTATTATCCATTTCATTTAATATGAAGAGTCACATTGTCTAAAAATTTCAGAAATTTTTTTTTTAATGCTTCACTACTCTACTTATCTGATGTTAAAAATTATTTTATTATACTTGAGACTTTTTGTTAATTTAGTCTATCAACTTTATGATGTGAAATGTGTGTGAAACTGGGATAAAATAAACAATTTTAATGATCCTTTTGTATTTGGGTAAATTACCTCTTAAATATTTGAAAGACATTATTAATATAGCAATATTTCCCAGGATAGTTTATATCTACATATTTACCTATTAGAATGTTTATAAGAATGAAAATTTAATTGCACAGATTACTCAAAACAAATATTTCAATTTGGCTCACCTTATAAAAGGCAAAAGCCCAAGTTCAAGTATAATCAAATGATTAAACAATTTATCAAATATCATAACTACTGTAACATTCATGTCACTGCATTACATGTTACTCTACTAAATACTGTTAGCCTTCAGACAATTTTAAATGAGTATCTTAGTTTTCCCCTTATTATAAAAATAGTTTGAAAGGATATGCTAGATACAATATATATTACTGAAGACTATATTTTATGGCTAGTTGCAAACAGGCTTGTAGATAAATATTCAAAGTTTTGATAACCGTTTTGAAGGGAAAGACTAGGATGGCATAATAAACAAAGGTACTTGTATAAATACTGAGTCCACTAATAAGTATTAAGACAGAGCTTCTAAAATATCTCAAGCCCTATTTGTAGGTGATCTTTTCAGTGAATGTCTCGGTGAATTTCTGATGTAACTCTAATCTTGGGCTATCAGTGTTAGCTGATCAGTCATGCCTGACTCTTTGTGACCCCATAGCCCATAGCCCATCAGGCTCCTCTTTCCATGGAATTCTCCAGGCAAGAATACTGGAGTGGGTTGCCATACTCTTCTCCAGGAGATCTTCCCAGCCCAGGGATCGAACTTTGGTCTCCTGCACTGCAGGCCAATTCTTGGCTACCAGGTCTTAAATAATAAAGACCACTGGGGCCTCTTTCCATAGTCCCAGTGGAAGTGATGATTGGAGTGATGACGTTGAGAGAATTAAAAAGCATTGCAAAGACCAACACAATGTCAAAGTCAGGAGAAAACTAGTCTGTCACACTTAAGTCAGTAGAGCAGAACTGAATATCTGGATATCAGCAACAGTTTAGAACATTACTTTGCTGAGGCTGCCACCAAAGAAAGATACCATAGATGCAATGGCTTAAACAACAAAATTTTTTACACAGTTCTTGAAGCTGGAAGTCTATGATTAAGGTTGACAAGTTTAATTTCTCCTGAGACATCTTTCCTTTGCTTGCACATGGTCACTTTTCAAATGTCTCACATAATCTTTTTTCCATACACATATGTCCCTGTCTCTCTTCCTCTTCTTATAAAAACACCACTCATATTGGATTAGTGTTCCATCTTGATGACTTCATTTAACCTAATTCTATCCTTCAAAGTTCTATTTCTAAATGCAGTCACATTGGGGGTTAGAACTTGTACATATGAATTCAGAAGGGACACCATTCAACTTATAATAGTAATGTAAGAATCAGTACAAAACAATGCCAGAAGGTGACACGCTCTTAGCTATCATTCACCAGTTATAGTCTCAGTAGATTATTGACATAGTCTGAAACCAAGATGCACATTAGCTATAAACAGCAATGATGGAGACAAAGGAATCTATGTGGCCAATGAAAAGCCATGCAGTGAGAATGGGCTAGAACTCATTTTTCTATTAGATTTTCAGTCTTAAAATCTCTGCATTAATACCAAATAAAATGAGTAGAATCTGAAATTACAAATATAATACTATTTATATTACTACCCACCCAAAATGAAATAATTAGGCATAAATCTAACAAAATATGTAAAGGTCAATAGAAGGAAAACTACAAAACTCTGATAAATGAAATCAAGGAAGAACTAAATAAAGGGAAAAATAGTCCAAGTTCATGTATAAGAAGACTCAATACATCATACCTTGGAAATATTGTGGGTTCAGTTCCAGAGCACTGCAATAGAATGAATATCACAGTAGAGCAAATCATACATTATTTGGATTCCCAGTGCATATTAAAGTTAGATTTACATACTAGTCTACTAAGTATATAATAGCATCATGTCTAAAAAAAAGTGCACATACCTTAATTAAAATAAACTTTGTTGCTAAAAATTGTTAACCATCATCTGAGCGTTTGGTGAGTAATAGTAGTAACATCAAAGATCACTGATCACTGTAACTAATATATTAATAATAAAAAGTTTGAAATACTGTAACAGTTACCAAAATGTCACACAGAGACACAAAGTGAGCAAATGATGTTAGGAAAATAGTTCTGACAGACTTGTTCAATGCAGAGTTACCACAAGCTTTTAACTTGTAAAAACAGTACCTGCAAAAAGCAGAAACCAAAGTGCAATAAAATAAGCTATGCTGGTATCGTCAAGTTGTTAGTTCTTCCCAACTTGATCTATGGATCACAGTGTAGTCCAATAAAAATTATAAAAGGTTATTTTGTGGATATCAACAAACTGATTCTAAAGATTAGATAGAGAGACGAAAGACCTGGAATAGTCAACACAACGTTGAAAGTGAAGAACAAAGTTAGAAGACTGAATTTTCTCATCTTAAAACTTAACTATTAACTTACAAATATCAGAATTGTAAACTATTGGAAAATTAATAGACAGATCAATGGGACAGAATAAAGAGGCCAGAAATAGACTTGTATAAATATAGTCAATTGATCTTTGACAAAGGAGTAAAGGTAATACAAAGGAGTCACCATTGTGTCTCGAACAGCTGGTGCTGGACATCCACATGCAAAAAAATCAATCAATCAATCAATCTTGACAGAGGACTTACCTTCTTCACAAAAACTAGCTCACTATGTATCATAGATCTAAAAAGGAAATTCAAAACTATAAATCTGCTAGAAGATAACATGAAAGAAAATCCAGATGACCTAGGGTATGCCAATGCTTTTTTGATATAATACCAAAGGCACTAGTGATGAAAAAAATGAAAAACTGAAATTCAATAAAAATTTTCTCTGTAGAAGACAATGTCAAAACAAGAAAAAGAGTCACAGATTGGGAAAAACATTTGCAAAAGATACATATGATAAAGGATTGCTATCCAATATATATGAAATATCTAAAACGTAACAATAAAAAAAGACTCAATTATGAAATGAGCAAAAATCTTTAATAAATGCTTCACCAAAGAAGATAAACATATGCCAAGTAAAGGTGTAAAAAGATGCTCCACATTCTATATCATCATAGAAATACAAATTAAAATATTGCTTATACATCTATTGGTGGTTTAGTTTCTAAGTCATGTCCAACTCTTGTGACCTCATGGACTGTAGCTCACCATGAGATTTCCTGGCAAGAATATAGGTCTGGGTTGCCATTTCCTTGTCCAGGAGATCTTCCTGGCCCAGCGATTGAACCCACATCTCCTGCATTGCAGGTGGTTTCCTGCATTCCAGGTGGATTCTTTATCACTAAGCCACAAGGGAAGCCCCACACCTGTTACAGAGTAGCCAAAATCCAGAACATTTGACAACACCAAATGCTGGACAGAACAAGGAGCATTATGAACTCATTCATTGCTGGTGAAAATGCAAAATGGTACAGTCACTCTGTACGACAGCTTGATAGTTTCTTATAAAACCAAACATATTTTTTACCATGTGATATTGGAATCGTGCTCCTTGGTATTTAACCAAAGGAGTTGAAAAATTTAAGTCCACACAAAAATCTGCATGTTGTTGTTATAAGTTTTGTTCATAATTGCCATAACTTGGAAGAAACCAAGATGTCCTTTAGTAGGTGAGTGGGTAAATCAACAGAGGTACATCCAAACAATGAACACTATATGGCACTGAGAGAAATGAATTATCAAGAAATGAAAAGACAAGGGGGAAACTTAAATGCACATTACTGAGTTAAAGTAATAAAAAAAAAAAAGTACCTCTGGTACTTTTCTCAACTGGCAATAATGGTATAAAGATAAATTCTCTTATCATGGATGCCTCCAGTAGTTCTTTTTAATGAACCAATTGTCTTTATCAACATGGTAATCTAAGGATGGAAAGTTAACCAAAAAAAAGTTTTAAAATGTCTTTGTTTTTGTTTGACATATAAACTCAGACTCAAGATATCTTTTAAGTATTTCAAAATCAAATCAACAGCCATGAGAACATACTTTTCAAAACTTAATTTTTTGATTTGTAAGCATGCAGATGTCTTTCACTTAGCTTAAATTCATTTTTCAGATTATTTTAAAAGCAAAGAATTCAAATACATGTTTATTGGAAAGGAAGCATGTGGATGGGAAAGATTTTGACTGTGTCTTCTTAAGATACTCCAAACTTCCAGTTTAGCATCAAAATGAGCATTTATAATCATCCTTAAATAAATGACTCAGGTTAGAATAGAAAATACTAAAACATGTTATTCATGTGACTTGCTCGCTTAATTCAGAAATGAAAGCGTTAGTTGTTCAGTAGCATCTGACTCTCTGTGACCTATGGACCATAACCCACTAGGATTCTGAACATGGGATTCTCCAGGCAAGAATACTGGGGTGGATTGCCAGGCCCTTCTCCAGGGAATCTTTGTGACCCAAGGATCAAGCCTGGGTCTCCTGCACTGCAGACAGATTCTTTACCATCTGAACCCCCAGGGGAGCCTCATTCAGAAATGTGCACCAAGCAATTTGGTAACCTAATCAGGTAGGTGAGTGAAGTACTCCTGAAGCAAAGCCCCACAATATGTACATAACTCATGAGGGAGGTGTCATCCTTTTGGAGTCACCAACTGGAAGCAATAATTGCTTCAGAATTTTTGTTCAACATGAAACAGAATTAGTCACCACTTATCACATCTGTCCATGCTAAAACCGAATATAATTGAGTGAAAAGGACCCCAGTATCTGTGTGTGGGTACATTATCATAATGGCCCATATGTTCGCTAAGAACACTTGTGTTCAGGTTCAACCCCACGGTCAGAGGGATCACCTTCAATGAAAACAACTTCAAAAATGCTTTCTATATTTCAAAACTGTTAGGGTCTCACTTGTTTTTCTTTTTCACAAATGTGTCTTTTATATTGAGTGTTGCTTATAAGAAGGGAGAAAAAGCATTTGTGAGGAAGAGGTCTTATGAGGGAATACAAGCTATTATTTGTAGTTGCTGAAATATATATCATGAAAATGCACTTGAAAACACTGCCCCAGTTGGAGCCGTAGATCAGCTGTTTATAAGAAGGCCTCCGATGAAGGAGAGGTGTGTCTTACAGGGCAATTGAGGCTGAATAGCTCCCTCCTCATTAATTAAAGGAAAGAATGAGCCCATCAAAATACGAGGTTCTGTGTGAAAATAAAGGAAGAAAAACAACAACAAAAACAACTCCAGAGCTCTGCACCAAATAAAATATAAATGCAAATGTTATACAGTTCCAGATGTCATGTCCCCACCATTCTTTTTTCTTTCTTTTTAGGACACCTAGATTTATTATGTTTTAACTTTTTATTTTATGTTGGAGTATAGCCAATTAACTATATTGTGATAGTTTCAGGTGGACAGGAAAGAGACTTTGTTATTTATATTGGTCTTTATCTGTTTCAACTTCGTGATTACAGGGGAAAAAAGCCTGTCTCCTGGGAGGAAAGAAATACTTGGTGTCTCAGCACTGCACAAGTTGGCTTCGCCCACTTGCATAATTTTAAATAACTGGTCCCTTAGGCAAGTCATAGCTCTAAAGTACACGTTTACAAATGTTTGTGGAATCACATCACAGAAACAGGAGAGTTAAAGTTGTAAACTTTCAAGTTACATACATTATCATCTGAATTGGGGAAATAAAGCACAGGAAGCTTGAAGCAAGCAAAATAATAATCACATACACTGAATTTTAAAAATGTAACAATGCAAGCATACTGTTAATGGATTGGAAAGGCTGTTTACAAGAATGATAATAATACCTTCAAAGTAGCATAAGCGATGTTTTTTGATGTTAGTTTATATGCTAGATATAAAAGCCCTAAGTACCACGGGGCCTGCCAAGAATTTCAAAATAAATGAGGAGAAATTATAGAGTGATTTAAATGTTATACAGATAAATAATTTATAAACAAGGTTATAAGAGGTTATTAAAATCACACGATGTAATAATTAAGCACATCCTCAAATTATTAATGGCAGTGAACTGAAGGATACTTGTTTTGTGCATTTTGAAAACTGAATGAACATTTTTTTTTTTTTAAACTGAATTGACTTCCTCAGTTGTTCAAAATGGGAAAGCAATACAATGATAGAATGAGCCACACTAATGAGTTCCTTCCAGGCAATGACTCCATCTTATTTGCTTTCATTTCTCTAGAACCAAAGGGTCGGTGGCCTGACATAAAAGATAATAAGTAAATGTTTAAATAATGAAATTGAACTGAGTCCTAATGAACACAACCATCACCGTCAGACAGCATTGGTTCCATTCACGGAGGCATCATTTACAGGCAGAATTGTCCTGGAGAAAGTTATTTAATCTATTTGACTTTTCTCTCTTTAAAATCAGAATATCTGCCCCCATTTTGTCAGATCATTGTGAAGATTAAATGAGGTCATACAAATACTGAAAAAATGTGGCCCACAGGGACCTGTGGTCAGTACTCAGACAGTGACAGTCGCTGTTAGTAATCCCGTCGGATTTTTAGGATATCCCTCTTTCCCAGGACTATTCTCTAGGCTTCAGCTAAGTGCCCATCTGCCCCAGGAAGCCCATCTTCCCTATCCCTAGCCTGGACTGCATCTATTCTCCAGTGACTTTCAGGGCATTTATTTGCTTTCACTAATTCTCCTCATTGCATAATCTGTGATATCTAAAAATGATTTGCTTTTTCATTAAGCATGCTCCAATGTTTGTCTTACAAATAAAACATACGTCATATGTCTGCATATCTCCAGTGACTGATACAGTCTATTAGTGAAAGTGAAAGTCACTCAGTCATGTCTGACTATTTGCAACCCCGTGGACTATACAGTCTGTGGAATTCACCAGGCCTGAATACTAGAATGGGTAGACTTGCCCTGCTCCCAGAGTAGGTACAACCATTTGATTCATTTATTAAGACACAGGAAATAGCCTATCCTTATATTTTGCTGTTAATTTTTATGGATAAATCTTTATTTGAGAGAAAATTTTGATCTGCTATCATTGTGCTACAACATTATTACAAGAAAATAAAACGTTATGCTACAAACTACTATTGTCAATGCATTCTGAACATGGCGTCCAGGCTATCTTCTTAGCAAGTTACAAGAAGTGCATGCTCAATTGTGTCTGACTTTTTGTGACCCCAAGGACTATAGCCCACTCACCAGGCTCCTTTGTCCATGGGATTTCCCAGGCAAGAATACTAGAGTGGGTGCTATTTCATATTCCAGGGAATCTTCCTGGCCCAGGGAATGAACCCAAGTCTCTTGTATCTCCTTCACTGGCAGGCAGATTCTTTATAAACTGCACCACCTGGGAAGCAAGTCGTAAGAGAACTAGGAAAAATCCAGAGAAGCACTGCTATCATAACAGTCTCAACACAGGAAGTCTACTTTGGTTGACTCTATACATGAAATTTTCACTGTGTTTACCTAGAGTTAGATGAATACAGTGCTTATTAATGATGAGACCCAGAAAAAGAAAAGATCAATTCGTTTCCTCACTATGTGAGAGTTTAATCAGTGTATCACATAAGATAAACATGTTGGTGAATTTTTACAGATGAAGGAAAATAAATTTTAACTTACTTTGTGAATTATAAGCTTCAAAAGGCATACGAAAGCCCTTGAAAGAAAATGAACTCAAGAAAGAATTGTAAAAGTCACCAGTAGTAGAACTGCAATAGAAAATTATAAAATGTGTATGTATATTCCTCACCTTTGGAATTTTCATCTTGGAAGGTCATTTCTATGCTATTCTCTAAAATGTTTAAGAGTTACGTTTAGATCAGTTTTATACAATATGGCGTTTCTTATATATTTACTATGAAGAAATTGGGCTTGGTATTTACTCTGTTTTGATATTTTAGAGGAAGGAGAATCACATGAACTAAGCCTCTGAAATACATTTAGTAGATTTTAGAAATTCTCATATGGCCAGAGTTCCCCAAACACAGAACCTTAGGACAAAATAAAATAAAGGAAGGAAGGGAGGAAGGAAGGTTAGGGAGGAAGAAAGGAGAGAAAGAAGAATGGAAGGAAGGAAGGAGTCTTGTAACACAGTAAGTTTTATGTAGATGAACTAAGAAGAGACATACTATCAGAATTCTAAGATCTCTAAGGTTGAACTCAGGGTGATTTCAAGCCAATTTGGTAGATGAAATTCCAAAGGAATTATACTTCAAATTTGAGATGCAGACAGTGTGGTCATTGAAGGAAGTATTCCAACAGCCTGAAGGATTTCAGTTCTGTTTTTATACCTACTTAACATAATCTCCTGTTATACACACTACACTGCAAGAGCTTTGTAAAAGTACATTTGTCAAATTGTTACAATTTTTAATTATCACACAAATAATGATTACATATTAAAGATTCATTTATTTAAAGATGATTTCAGCAGAACGACATGAGAAGCTCCAAAAAAATTTCTGAAACACAGAGATGTATATAGTTAACAAGAAAAAGTAACAAGATATGATTACTAAAATGTGCACAAGCTGATTAACGGCCTGAAGGCTAATTGGAGTATTGAGTTCATCATCTCTATGGGAAACAAAACAAAATCATACCTTACACTTTCCTGCAAAGTTAACCTATCCAGGATTGTAAAACAGCATAATCCCAATCAATTGTGAAGTTATTGCAACAAAGTTAAATTCCATAAGAGAGACAGATGGCTGTGATAGAGGCTTATTAGGACATTATCTAGCATGATATTAAAAAGTCTCACAATCACCATTTGTTCATTTCTAAGTATTAGATAATTTTTGTGCACATCAGTTAAAGAAGATGAAATAGCTTAAGGCATAGTTCTAAGTTATTAATTAAACTCAAGGATGAGGAAGAAAAACACATGGATTGAAAAGAAAAAACTATTCCAAAGATTTGGAAGAACATAAAATCTCATATTGGTACTGTTTAGTGGAAATACAGAGGTCGGTGGGAAAAAATGATAACACATCAAAAAAAAAAAAAAATCACTTTACTTCAAGCTGTATGACAGCTATGAAGTCATTTCTAACCTTGGAGAATCTGTTTTCAGGTAGCATGAAAAAGATAGGAGTTTCTTACTGAAGAATCACAGAGATTCTCAGATGCTCAGATAACAGTATTATAGTTATAAACTCACTTTTACAATGCATTAGAATACCAAAATCATTGTATGACTCACTTTATTACAGTAGTTGAAGCCAAACTTGCAATATAGGAGGTATGTCTGTATTGGGGAAACATTGGTATTTTTAAATTATTTTACTACATTTTAAAATGAGAAGGTTACTTAATTTGCTCTTTGGTCTTTGAATCTGGAGATCATGAATTTTAAGTAAAAAACTATTCTCTTTAAAAAATGCAATTAAAAAACTAAAAAGAGTATATCTTACTGAAAATCGAGATCCATTTTTGTAGTAGATAAGATATTTTCATTTGACCTTGTCCAGAGTAAACAAAGCATGTAGTATTTGAAATTTCTCCTAAATAGTACAATTATACCAAGGACATTTTTTTTTTCTTTTTGGTTACTGTGAAAGGTGAGTCATCAAAGCTATCATAAAAATTGAAGTTTCAGAAAACATGAAGCAATCTGATATGGAGCCATTATTTTCTTATTTACACTAATGACTTTATTAGGTCATTAAATATTTCAGAGGAATTTAACACTTTTATTATAATACTGGGTATATTTAAATTTTTATGATATAAAATTAATTAAATGCCCACAATAGTTAATAATTGATGTTGCATTAAACAGGATGTTGGATTTATAATAACAGATTATTTTGAGAAAACTGAAAATTTCTGCCATATTATTAAATAACAAATGCATGATTTCTGTAACTAAAATCAATTTACTATGACTTTTCTTTATTAATCTTATACATTTTTTAGTAACATGTGATGAGGAATTATATATTACACTTTTAATGTGAGTTCCTTTGAGAATCAAGAATTTACAAGTTATTCACAATAGTGCCAAATTTGCTTGTCATCCCAAGAAAAAAGCATTCTATAAAAGTGAATTTTCTGTAAGATGGAATTTTAGTAATTTTAACTCCTGAAGTCCAATATTAGTATTAACTATTTTATGAAAGCATTTCTAAAATGTTAAACATTTCTATTATTTTTTTCATAAGTTCTCTGAAATGAACTGACTTTTATTTGATGATTGTGTTATTTTAATAAACATTACTTATAATCCTTTGCTGGAATGTGTGCATGCTATACTACAAAAGACTATATTTAATCTTAGCATAGCTTAGAGCTTTTAAAATTCTTGTACCTGCTTTTTTCCATCTAGTACTTAACACTATTACAGCTTCTGTGATAATGACTTTTACTTATTTCTAGTTGGACTTTTTTTCAGAAGCTTTCTCTACAATGTTCTATATTTAGAAATCAAATAAAATTCATGATTTATATTGTTCATACATCTAGTTAGAACCTCTCCATAAGGTGTTGAAAGTGATATCTATGATTAAAAAGAGTATATATTTCTGGTAAATAGGTAATCATTCTATTAGCTTTCTCTGAAGTTAAAAATAACTTTATGCTTTGCAGCTCCTACCTCTATTGTGAGTTTATTGCTATCAAATTTGAAGATAAATGAGGTTTTTGCATACATGTTAGTGACTGTTATTCTGCAAGTCAACTGAACAGAAGCAAAATCTACTTTAGAAAGGAATATTTGCACAAAAGTTAAAAATCTCTTAATTAAGTTACTAATGGTATTGTAAAAGAAGGCTGATGAATTTTTAGGGAACAAATCGGTGATTCGAAATTCTAGAGTCCTGAAAGGATGATGCTCTACAAAAATAAAATTGTAAAGGTTGATGAACTAAATCAACAAATATAAACTACAAATAGATGATGAAGAAAACCTGCTTAAACTCACAGTTGAAAGCCATGTGACTCAGTTTTGATCAATAAGATGAAAACAGAAGTCTGATAAGGATTCTGGGAAATGTTCTGCTCTTCCGATAAAGAAACAGACTTGACTATCATTGTCCTTTTCACCTTCATCCTACCCTGAACATTGATTTAACATCTAGAGCTAAACAATCTTTCTGCTATCTGGAATGCAAAAATAAGTTTAGGGGAATCAGGAAGATACTGTAACTGACATCATTAAGACACTGAACCAAGTTCAATGACTGTGTACCCTCGATTTACTGCAGAAAATATTTCTAACCGTTGCAAGCATTGGCTAGCATTTGTTATAAACTGAGATAGAATGGACAAACCTAGGAAACAAATGTCACTGTGGTTTGGGAAATAACTTGTTTCTTTGCTGAAACAAATGGCAAGCCTTTACAGCTTGCCATAAATTCAGTACTCTAATTTAGAAAAGACAGAATTGGTGGAAGCCTGTTCAATAATCTGGCAAGATAGGCTTAAATACCAACTATGTTACTTTCTGGCTCTGTGTCCTTAGGTAATTTAGATAGTATCACAAGCCTCAATCTAAAATTGGAAGAATGATCTCTGTTCATTTCCAAGGCAAACCATTCAATATCACAGTAATCCCAATCTATGCCCCAACCAGTAATGCTGAAGAAGCTGAAGTAGAATGGTTCTATGAACACTTACAAGGCCTTCTAGAACTAATACCCCCAAAAGGTGTCCTTTTCATTATAGGGGGACTGAAACGCAAAAGTAGGTAGTCAAGGATTGCCTGAAGTAACAGGCAAATTTAGCCCTGGAGTACAAAATGAAGCAGGGCAAATGTGAATACACTTTTGTTAAAAGAATGCATTGGTCATAGCAAACACCCTCTTCCAACAACACAAGAGAAGATTCTACACATGGACATCACCAGATGGCCAACACTGAGATCAGATTGATTATATTCTTTGCAGCCAAAGATGGAGAAACACTGTAAAGTCAGCAAAAACAAGACCAGGAGCTGACTGTGGCTCAGACCATGAACTTGTTATTGCCAAATACAGACTTAAAATTGAAGAAAGCAGGGAAAAGCACTATACTATTCAGCTATGACCTAAGCCAAATCCTTTATGACTACACAGTGGAAGTGAGAAATAGATTCAAGGAATTAGAACTGATAGACAGAGTGCCTGAAGAACTATGAACAGAGGTTCATGATATTGTACAGGAGACAGTGATCAAGACCATCCCAGACAAAAAGAAATGCAAAAAGGCAAAATGGTTGTCTGAGGAGGCCTTACAAATGGCAGAGAAAAGAAGAGAAGCCAAAGGCAAAGTAGAAAAGGGAAGATATACCCATTTGGATGTAGAGTTCCAAAGAAGAGCAAGGAGAGATAAAAAAAAATGATCCCTGATTCCTCAGGGACCAATGCAAAGAAAAAGAGGAAAACAATAGAATGGGAAAGACTAGAGATCTCTTCAAGAAAATTAGAACTTTCAGGGAAACATTTCATGCAAAGATGAGCACAATAAAGGACAGAAATGATATGGACCTGACAGAAGCAGAAGATACTAAGAAGAGGTGGCAAGAATGCACAGAAGAACTATACTAAAAGGCTCTCCATGACCCAGATAACCACGGTGATGTGATCACTCATCTAAGCCAGACATCCTGGAACGTGAAGTCAAGTGGGCCTTAGGAAGCATCACTATGAACAAAGCGAATGGAGGTGATAGAATTCCAGTTGAATTATTTCAAATCCTAAAAGATGATGCTGTGAAAGTACTACACTTAATATGCCAGCAAATCTGGAAAACTCAGCAGTGGCCACAGGACTGGAAAAGTTCAGTTGTCATTCCAATCCCAAAGAAAAGCAATGCCAACGAATGTTCAAACGACTGCACAATTGCACTCATCTCACATGCTAGCAAAGTAATGCTCAAAATTCTCTAAGTCAAGCTTCAACAGAATGTGAACCATGAACTTCCAGATGTTCAAGCTGGATTTAGAAAAGGCAGAGGAACCATAAATCAAATTGCCAACATCTGCTGGATCATTAAAAAAGCATGAGAGTTCCAGGAAAACATCTAGTTTTGCTTTATTGACTACACCAAAGTCTTTGACTGTGTGGATCAGACAGAACTGTGGAAAATTCTTAAAGAGATGGGAATACCAGACCACCTCACCTGCCTCTTGAGACATCTGTATGCAAGTCAAGAAGCAACAGTTAGAACTGAACATGGAACAACAGACTGGTTCCAAAGGGGTACGTGAAGGCTATATAGTGTCACCCTGCTAATTTAACTTATATGCAGAGTACATCATGAAAAATGCACAGCTGGATGAAGCACAAGCTGGAATCAATATTGCTGGGAGAAATATCAATAACCTCAATACGCAGATGACACCATCCTTAGGGCAGAAAGTGAAGAAGAACCAAAGAGCCTCTGGATGAAAGTGAAAGAGAGTGAAAAAGACTGCTTAAACTCAAAAGTCAGAAAACTAAGATCATGGCATCCGGTTCCATCACTTCATGGTAAATAGATGGGGAAAAAATAGAAACAGACTTTATTTTCTTGGGCTCCAAAATCACTGCAGATAGTTACTGCAGCCATGAAATTAAAAGACACTTGCTCCTTGAAGAAAAGCTATAACCAGCCTTGAGAGCATATTAAAAAGCAGCATTACTTTACCAACAAAGGTCCATCTAGTCAAAGCTATGATTTTTCCAGTAGTCATGTATGGATGTGAGAGTTGGAGTATAAAGAAGGCTGAGCACCCAAGAATTGATGCTTTTTAAGTGTGGTGTTGGGGAAGACTCTTGCAAGTTCCTTGGACTGTCAATACTAAAGCAAATAAGTCCTGAATATTCATTGGAAGGACTGATGCTAAAGCTGAAACTCCAATACTTTGGCTACCTGATGTGAAGGACTGACTCATCGGAAAAGGCCCTGATGCTGGGAAAGAATGAAGGAGGGAGGAAAAGGGGACGACAGAGGATGATATGGTTGGATGGCATCATCAATGCCATGGACATCAGTTTGAATAGGCTCTGGGAGTTGGTGATGGAAAGGGAAACCTGGGGTGCTGAAGTCCATGGAGTCGCAAAGGGTTAGACATGACTGAGCGACTGAACTGACTGACTGACAAGCCTCAGATTTCTGTGGTCACTAGATATACCTACCTTATAATATCTGGGGCAGATTAAATGTCCTAACGCATATAAAAGGCACATCAGAATGCCTGGCATATAGTCAGTGGTCTATATTTTTGATTTGTGCATACTGTTAGATATATCCATTTTTTATAGACTATATAAGATTGAATAAATTAATAATAATGAGAATACATTTAAATTAAACCACACTGTTTTTTTAAATTTACTTGATTTATTAAGAGTTTATTAAGTCTTATGAAGTATCTGGAACTCTACCAGCTGCTAGAAACACTGAGATAGTTAGAACAAAATTCTTTCAGTAGATTTAGAATATCAAGGAAGGTAATGATGAAAACAAAGCATAGTATATACTAAAAATATAGCTATGGATATGTATGAAAGGAATAAAGAGAAGAGTACACTTAGAACTTTCCTTTATTTAGAGTGGCTGGGCCATCAGATATTTGTACTGTTAAAGGAAACTTACTGCAGCCATGAAATTAAAAGATTCTTGCTCTTTGGAAGAAAAGCTATGACAACTTATTAAAAAAAAGCAGACACGTTACTTTGCCGACAAAGGTGCATTATTCAAAATTATGACTTTTCCAGTATGGAGGTGAGAGTTGGACCATAAAGACAGCTGAACACTGAGGAATTGATGTTTTTGAACTGTGCTGTTGGAGAAGACTCTTGAGAGTCCCTTGGACTGCAAGGAGCTCAAACAAGTCAATCCTAAAGGAAATCAATACTGAATATTAATTGGAAGGACTGATGCTGAAGCTGAAGCTCCACTACCCTGGCCACCTGTTATGAAGAACTGACTCATTAGAAAAGATTGAAGGCAGGAGAAGGGGATGACAGAGAACGAGATGGTTGGATGGCATCAATAACTCAATGGATATGAGTTTGAGCAAGCCCCAGGAGTTGGTGATGGACAGGGAAGCCTGGCATGCTGCAGTCCATGGGGTCACAAAGAGTTGGACACGACTGAGCAACTGAACTGAACTGAAGACAATGGAATGAGGGATAAAATTACATTTCAGGCAGAGCATGAACAATAACAGAGGCAAGGAGGTGCACAACTCTATGGCCCGTTTTGGAAAATATAACCATTTATGCATGGCTGTGACAGAGGCTTATGTGGAGAAGTGGGAAGAATGAAAGAGAGCATATTCCTGGAATAAGATTAGAAAGTTCCTTTTACAGCTCTCACAGCTTGGTTTTCAAATCAGTATAAAGAGTGGTTTTCAAATTACGTGCCATAGAATTTAATTGTTCCAGAGAAGCCTCTCAGGGCCTCTAACTTGCATGAGAAAAAAGATGAGCAGGTGCAGTTTGAGGACTCACTCCTCATTTTAACCAATTTCTTCATTTTGTGTTAAAATGTACACACATAACTAGGTATTATGTGTTGATTGCTTTTGAAAAAGAGAATACTGCTGAAAATTATTAAGACCCAATCATCAAGTGACACAGCTATATTTTCATACTTTCTATGCAAAAGCTTATTCTGACAATAATTTGAGGAATGTTCATGTAAAAGACATTAATAATCAATGTGATAAATTAGATAAAATGGGCTTGAATTAAAACTGTGAAAGTGGGAACAGACAGGCAGTGGTATTTGTGATAGATTTAGGAGACAGAATCGACATTTGGAAGATTTGATACAAAGATCTTAAAAATCATTTCTATCATGCCTACTAAAAATAATTGTGGAAAATTTTATTGGTATTTAGACATTATTATATTGATTTCCACTTTTGTTTGAAGCTTGAATAGCTATAAATAAGAGAATACCTGTTAATTTTTAAAAATTGACATTTAAAAAAACTTATTTGTCATAAAATTTATATAGCAGAATCTAAATTCCATACCAAGCTGATTCAAATACTTGCTTAAAACAAAATTAAAAGATTTTAACAGCTATAAATTTTATCTCACCACTTTTACTCCTTAAATATACCCTAATAAAAATATTGAAAGTTTTATTGGTAATTAAGTACTATTGTTCTTCAACTTTAAAATGTACATTAAAACTTTAGAATTCTCTTCATTTTTGTGGCCATAAAATTCTAAGAGTTACATTTTACAGGATGAAATAACATTTTTTAAAAAATAAATGAAGTTATAGTTATGTAAGATGAATAAGTTTAGAGATCTAAATTATAACATAAGACAATAGTTAATAACACTGTATTGACTACTGAAAATTTTACTAAAGCATAGATTTAAGTTTCTATAATTACACAAAAATTTTGGTAACTATATGAGGAAATATGTTAACTAGATTGACTAATAACTGTTTTTTCTATGGATATGTATATCAAATCATCATGTTCTGCAGTTTATACATAATTTTATTTAAAAATAAAAGAAAAAATAAATGAAAACATGTCTTAATGAATGTAAGGGAATATTTACGTTAAATATTCACACTAGTAGAAAAAAAAAAGCAACATTTTATACCTAAGAAGTCAATTGGTTCTTAAACTTGCTGTAATTGTATATTATTTTGTTCTAAGAAATTATAATTCTGATAGTATATTAAACTATGCATATTTGCAGATGAAAAATTGCTATCAAATGCTGCACTGTTTCTTCCATTTCTAGACCATTTGGCTATAGGGTAGATTATTTTGTCATTAAAATGAGATAATAATATATTTTAGTTACCTAACACTAATAAATCTGTAAAATATCAGATGTGACAAAATAAGAGCTGCATGATCATTCTAGATAAAGTATATATTATATGACCTTCTAAATAAAGTGTAGTTAATTAAATTATTTTTGGTTTGAATAATTTTTTTCCCAAATTTCCTTCTAACTATAAAGAAAAGTTGCTCCTACACAACTTTCAAGGAGAGGGATAGACTAATTCTTCACTTACCACAACCTTCCAACTATAAATGATCACAAGGAATAAGATGAAATATGTAGTTTTGCTGAACACCCGCAGTGAGTGGGCCAAAAGAGGAAAAGAGAAATTTCAAAGCCGTTGCTGGTTGAAAGTCTCCAGTGGGCTGCTCCTGGGAAATTCATTGCTTTGGGAGGAAGGAAGAATAAGACACCTGTCTATTTGATAGCTTTCCTTTCCACTGGGAGTAAGAAGTTGTTTGTGAAGTGAAAGCCACTCAGTCGTGTCCGACTCTTTGTGACCCCATGGACTAAATAGCCCATGAAATTCTCCAGGCCAGAATACTGGAGTGGGTAGCCTTTCCCATCTCCAGGGGATCTTCCCAATCCAGGGATCGAACCCAGGTCTCCTGCACTGCAGGCAGATTCTTTATCAGTGAGCAGCAAAGAAGTTGCTTAATCTTAAAAAAAATTACAAATGAAGAGGTGTGCAATTTATGTGGGAATAAAATTGTCATTAGTTATAAGAATTCAAAAGTTACTGTGTGACTTGTTGAATGGCTGTGTATTACACTCCCATGATTCTCTAGGGAAAAAAAATGGTCATAGAAATTATGAAATGTAATTGAAGAATGTTATATGGACAGAATGAATGGAGTCCTCAATAGCTGAATACAATCTTGAAACGTAATTGTATTATCTTATTTCATAAATTTAAGCTGAGCAAGGAAGAATTCCTATTGAAGAGATTGATTTAACAAGCATGAACATAACCTGTGGTGAAAGGTAGGCACTTGTAATACAAAACATAAAGCTAATCATACAGGAAAGAATGTTTTTATGAATACTGAGAACTGTGAACACATATTCAAAATACAAAAGGATTTGGATTGGATACATGCAGTTGAGCTATGGGTCCAAATATCACAAGATTACTAGTTAAGAGCATTGGTATAGAATGTGGGTTCTGTGCTGATGCTTTTTACACGCTTGCACTTGATTCTGAAATCATCCTAAATGGAAATGACTTATTATTTTTAAAATACTTTAGGAAAATAAAATATATTTTCATATATCTTTATTTAATATTTTTATGTTGCATTTAGCAGTGGTATATCTGGATGTCTCATAAAAATCTATTTAATATATCTTAAATAATAAAAATAATCACATTTTTCTCTTCTTAATTAGTTCATGGTCTTGCACATGTGCATTTTTGTGTCTCTCCATGTCTGTATTTAAATAAAAATACTGTACACATATTACTTTTGTGGGGATTTTTCACTGCTAGGATGACTAAAATTGCAAAGCAATGTGATATCTGGATTATGGCAACCATTATTAGCCTGAATATTTTAACTTAAATTGCATCGGAATTAACTATGATATTCCAACAATATTTCCAACAAAATTCCACTTCAATGAGAATCCAGGGTTTGACTGATTGTCAGGAATATTTCTACTTTTGTAGTGGGGTGACTCTTCTTTCTTTCCTTCTCCTTCTGATTCTTATTGAAAAATATTATTGTTATAAGAAATATGATTTAAAATTAATCTTACCAGGTTAAGGGGTATATAAATATGATCTATGATGTAACCTAAAATTTACAAGCTAGGAAGTTACTTTGCAAGCAGTACTTTGGTTAGTGTGATCTTTACAAGAATCTATTTGGATTGTAAAAATCTGTAAATGCATAGAGTAATAGCTTGGAATCAAATTGCCTAGGTAACATGTTAGCATCTCATATACTTTTTTATATACACTTAGTCTTTCTTAGCATCTTTTCTTCATATATGACTAGGAAATGATAATAGCCATATTTACTAATGTTAGTGTATAAGTTAATTATTATGTTTATGTGATTACTCTGAATTAAAGAGAAGATTCCCTTAGCAACTGGCTGACATATGCTTGATAAATGATATCATAAATAAGAAATAAAAAATTATAGTAGTATAAGAATAAATGGTACTAAGATTAACATGCATAGAATCTATAGACTGTCAGAGAATAGCAAAGTGAGTTATTCACAGTATAAATGTATAACTGGCTAAGCTATACTTTATTCATTTAACAAATATATCAAGTGCTTTATTTCATAATGGTACTATTAGTTCCCTAAGGAACTCCCATCTCTTAGGGAAACAGCCAATAAGGAAACACCCTAAATAAACATATACTTATAAGAGGAAAGAAAGTAAATTTAAATGTATAATAAAACCTCTTTGTCAATAGCTATCTCAAGATTCTTGGATGGAGCTTATATGGTTGAGACTTCTAACTGCATTTATCATCTGTAATTTTCTTACTTATTTTCTTGACCAAGAAATGCTCTTATGTGTTCCTTAGAACTGTGACTTTCAGTAGATCCATACCAATGGTTGTGAAGGGTTAAGTAGTTACAAATATTGAAAAGGACCTACAATAGCTAATAAAGAAATGTCTCATACCATTCACTAGCTTACAATGTATACTAAGGGGAAAATTATTAATCAATACAATAAGATTACTCTAAATAAAAATATGTGAGATCACAAAAATTTTGTCTTTGTCAGAGGAGGATAAAGAAAAGAACAAGAGAAAGTAATTCAATTTAAAAGATTAATGAAATTAAAACATAAAAACATTAGATACTTCGCAACAACTTTGGCCCCACGTGTAAAAAGAAAATGTTACTAAAGTAGTATATACAACTTTATAGGAAACATCTTTCTCTAGTTTTCCTTAGTAATATTTTCTACAAAACAAATGCAGATCTCTTTCCATCTCATTGAAAATTGAACTACTGTCTGTCCAAGATGGATAAATGGTGTTTTTCAAAGTACCTTTGCCTCAAATCTATCTAAAAGAGTATAAATTTGAATCTAAACATTTGAGTCTAAATGTTGGATAGATATATTCTAAAACTAATTACTGGACTTTCATTTCAAGAATCATGAGTGACTTCTGGACTGCTTCTCTAAGCTATGTTTCACTTAACTCTTTAGCTGGTAGTAATAGAAACCCTGGGAAGACTGGTGCTTGCAAGACCACTATATGCTGCCACAGGGAGGGTGGTGGCATTTGACTAGACATCATATAAATTTCTAAGTATGCAAAATGAAAAATATTTCCTAGAGACTCATAAGAGTCTAGGTCCAGGACTGTTAAACTCCTTTTAGATTCTTTCATCTTAAAAGGAAATTACTGGAACTCCAAAGTAACTACAGTTCCTATATTTTGGTACATCAAGTATTTTTCTTATATGTTCGTTTACTAGTGAATGAGTCACCTCATTAACATCCACAGCAAGCTGAGGCCAACAACTGGATTAAGCCTTGCACTGCTTTGTGTGATTGAAGTTTTTATTATTCAGAAACTACAAGCATGGAGACATCTTTTATTCCAACACTCTTTAATTTATTCTATAAACATATACATATATCCTCTGGATGGATGTTAATTCTATTGACAAAGTCCCTTTTTCAAGACATCTTTTCTATTCCATTATACTCTGACATCTAGATAAACGAATTTTCAAATGAGGGAGCTTTTGCCTGTCAGAGGATATCTGGTGACATCTGGAGATATTTTTGCTTTCTCAAATGAGTGAGGGGGGAACACTACTAGCATCTAGCGCGTAAAGGTCAGGAATGCGGCTGTACATTCTACAATGACCAGCACGATCACAACAAAGAGCTATGTGGCCCTAAATGTCAACTCTGCCAAGGTGGAACAGCCGATCTACAACACAGGAGACATGACGATATGGACAGAAGCTGAAGTTGAAAAAATGAAATAAATAAAGCCTGTGAAATATTTTTTGTGACAAGGACAGTTTGCCTAAAGAACAAATCATTCTCATTCCTTCTCTGTTAACAGAACCTAATGTTCAGCAGCTAGCCAATTGCCTAGCCCCAGGAATAAATTATAATCAGGCAAAACTAAACGTGGCAGTCCTTCCTCTTTGCTAGTAATTGGCCTAAAAGAGGAAGTGAAACTTTTCTAACCAAGGGTATCTGCTGGATACTTCTTGGAATGCTGGAATATTCACTCTATTAAAGGAGAAAAATTTACAAAGTGAAAGTCCTTTTTTTTTGTTTGTTTGTTCTCTTTTCCTCCATTCTGTCCTCAGGTTCTGTTATGAGAGGCCATGACATTTGAAGCTAAATTAGCTATTTTATAACCATGAGGGATCAAGCCTATGATTCATACCCAACACTCAAAAGATTTTAAAGTCCAATATCCTTAATGTTACACCTGTGAAACAATATTTACAGAATATGACTAAGTAAAAACATGTGAGGTGGCCATATTCAGCAATAAGTAGATGACTGATATCAAATAACACTTCTGCTGATAATAAAAATAATATATGTACAAATATAGAAATAGTTCTTTGTGTTTTTAAATTAATTTATTCATTTTTAATTGAAGGATAAAATTTTGCTTTCGGTCAAACCTCAACATGAATCAGCCATAGGCATACACATATGTCCCCTCCTTCTTGAACCTCCTTCCCATCTCCCTCCCATCTCACCCCTCTAGGTTAATAAGGAGCCGCTGTTTGAGCTCCCTGAGCTAATTCCCATTGGCTATCTATTTTACATATGGTAAAGAGAAACAGTTCTTTGACTGTATCAGAGAAAAACCAAGGCATCCAGCACTTGAGAATCCAAGATCTCAGACAAAAATTAAATCCCATGAGGTATACTTTCTATTCAGTGCTGGTTTTTCTCTATCAAACATTTACTGATAAGCATATGCAGGGCTGTAAAATATTTTAGGAGTCAGGAGTTTATAGAAAATGAAAGTGCAGAGAAGGAATAAAATCATTCTGTGCATGATTCCACCTGAAGGCATTTACTATTTTCTAATCTCCATGTGGACCATGATTAAGAGGCTGAATACTGAACAGAAAGTGGTTATTAAGGGGCAAAAAGCAAAGTTGAGGGATTTTTTTCGTCATTTTTCATTGCTGGATGCTAAGGGTCTGGACACTTCCCCCCACCCCCCCCAAAAAAGATCAGGTAAAAACTCTTGTTTTCAGTTGAGAACTCAGAAAACTTAAGTCTCAGGAGCAAAGTGAAGACATATCAGCCATCAAAAGAAAAAAAAAAAAAATGCAGTCTGAAAGTATTTCAGCTTCTCATTGGATCAATCTTATCTATCCATATTCCCTGCCTGTCAGAAGAAAAATAATCCTGTCTGAAAGAATATAATGTCATCTAGAGACTCTGTATTTTCAATCATAATATCTCACATTTGATTTAAAATTACCAGATAGGTCACAACGAAACATCGAAGATAAAAAGCAAACAAGAGACAGTAAATAAACCTATATTTATTACATATAGCTACATATATTTTTTAATGTAGTGTAAATAACTCCAGATATCAGCACTAGTAGAAGCGGGCCTTAATAAGTTTTCCCCGGTGGCTCAGATGGTAAGGAATCCGCCTGCAGTGCGGGAGACCTAGGCTGAACTCTTGGGTCAGGAAGATCCCTGGAGAAGGGAATGGCTACCCACTCCAGTATTCTTGCCTGAAGAATTCCATGCACAGAGGAACCTCACAGGCTACAGTCCGTGGGGCCTCAAAGAGTCAAATATGACTGAGCAACTTTGAATGTATTTTAAGATGAAGACTATTCCAGCCAGTCCATCCTAAAGGAGATCAGTCCCGGGTGTTCACTGGAAGGACTGATGTTAAAGCTGAAACTCAAATACTTTGACCCCCTGATGCGAAGAGCTGACTCATTTGAGAAGACCCTGATGCTGGGAAAGATTGAGGAGAAGGGGACGACAGAGGATGGGATGGTTGGATGGCGTCACTGAATCGATGGACATGGGTTTGGGTGGACTCCGGGAGCTGGTGATGGACAGGAAGGCCTGGCGTGCTGCAGTTCATGGGATTGCAAAGAGTTGGACACGACTGAGTGACTGAACTGAACGGAATGTGTATCTTAAAATTGAGGAAAGGATAACACAATTTATTAGAAATCTATAATGGTTAAGAAATGCACAATAGAGAATACTAGAACTGAGAAATACAAGTGAAAGGATTTACTATATATATTAAAGGCAGTTCAGTTAGACACAGCAGAAAAGGGAATTCATATTTCTAAAGATAAATCAGTGTAAAATAATCCAAATTGAGGTGAATACAATAAAAAGACAATAAATTCAAGAAAAATTCATAAAATATAATTTGAATCATGGTAAAAGCAAAAATATATATCTACTTTGAATATAAGTATCAAAGTTAATGAGAATGAGGCAAAAGTTATCTGAATAGATACTTCCTATGAGTTTCTGGGAATTTCAGATGATGACAAGCCCCAAATTCAAGAACTGCTTATGCCAAGGAATGTAATATTTATTATTAAAAGTCCCTAGGAATATTATGGTCAAGCTGCTACTGAGTGCTAAAGGAAGACTTCTGAAGTGTGGTTAGTATTCTATATTTTGATGTGGCAAGGGTCATACATTCAAATCTATGGTTCTACCACTGGAGTGGGTTGCCAGCCTTCATCCAGGTGATCTTCCCAACCCAGGGACCGAACCTGCATCTCTTACTTCTCGTGTGCTGGCAGGTGGGATCTTTACCACTAGCACCACCTGGGAGTTCCCTGGTAACTCAGTCCGTAAAGAATCCTCCTACCATGCAGGAGTCCTGGGTTCAATCCCTGGATCAGGAAGATCTCTTGGAAGATGAAATGGCAACCTATTCCAGTATTCTTGCCTGGAGAATTCCATGGACAGAGAAACCTGACGAGCTACAGTCCATGGGGTTGCAAAGAGCTGGACACAGCTGAGTGACTAACACACACACAAAGCACCACCTGGGAAGCCTATATATATATATATCTGTATATATACACATGCATAAAGAATAAAGATAGCGCTGGGTCGTGTCTGACTCCTGTGATCCCATGAATCCTCTATCCACAGGCTCCTCTATCCATAGACTTCTTCAGGCAAGAAAGAATACTGAAATGGGTTGCCATTTCCTTCTCTAGGGAAACTTCCTGACCCAGGAATTGAACTCAGGTTTCCTGCATTGCAGGCAAATGCTTTACTGACTGAGCTACATGGGAAGCCCCATATATATATATATATAGTAAGAAAAAATAATGCTGTCTGTATCATCAATCTTCCATAAAACGAAAATGATCAATTCAGTTTCTAAGGAACAGCTGGAAGAAATTTTACTCATACACACATATCCTTCCACAGAAAGCCAGAATGGAAGGCTGTGGTTAGAGAGTTGGACCCAGAAGTGACTGAGCAAGAAAAGGGGAGATATGCTCAAGATACATTTGTTCATCTAGGGATACTTATTTGGGGAATCAGCACTATCAGCCTTATTCCAGTTTAGCAAACAACTCATAACCAATCAAATTTATAAGAGTGTGTGGATTTGGAGAAACTAATCCAAGAATAACCTATGTGGAGTAAAGAGCAGAAGAACCTTCCTCAAGTGTTTGAAATTTATAAATCTGAGATATTTACAAAAAGAAATAGAAGGCTCAAGATAGCAGATTAAAATATTCACCATGATTGAAGTGTGGTCTAAAGTTACATTAAATGTGACTTAGAAAAATAAGGTTGCATTTATTTCAAAAAACAAATTATTGCTTATTTTACTTCAGTGTGACAACAAAGTAAAAACTACAACCTATGTAGTCTTCTTATTTCTCAGCACAGAAATACCAAAAATTAAATGTTCTGTCCCTAAACTATTTTTGGGATGCACTCTTGTGTATGATGCCACTATTTTGGGGGCGGGGACTTCCCTGGTGGTTCAGATGGTAAAGAATCTGCCTGCAATGCAGGAGACCCAAGTTCAATCCCTGGGTTGGAAAGATCTCCTGGTGAAGAGAATGGCTACCCACCCCAGTATAACTGCCTGGAGGATTCCATGGTCAGACGAGCCTGAGGGGCTACAGTCCATGGAGTCACAAAGAGTCAGACACAACTGAGCAACTAGCAGTTTCACTTTTACTGTGTTTTAGGATTGGTATGTCAATAATATTCATCTATTTCTGTATCATGATTTGCCCCTCATATTCTTTGGATTTTACTTATGGAAAAGGATTATTGATAAAGTGGAAAAAGTATGTATTAAAATACTAGCTTGTCAGGCATCTTAACTAAGGGTAGGGGGTAAAATCAATATTAAACCCAGGTCACTGATTGATGTATTTAAAGTCCTTGTCTTTAAATTTGCTATTTTGAGGCATCTTGCTGTTCAAAGGGGATGGCTTCTAGCACTATTATCACAGGGATGGAGCTTGTCAGACGAAGCTTGTGAATAAGAACTATACAGATTACAGATGTTTTGATGCTTTAAATCTTTGTAAAATATATGAAAACTGGAAACAGAGTCAATAAACACACTGAGTACATTATTTATGCTTTCAACATATTTTAATCTCAGGTTAATAAGGCTTCCCAAGTGGCATGAATGGTAAAGAATCTGCCTGACAATGCAGGAGACTTAACAGATGCAAGTTCAATTCCTGGGTCTGGAAGATACCCTGGAGGAGGGCATGGTAACCCACTCTAGTATTCTTGCCTGGAGAATTTCACAGACAAAGAGCCTGGTGAGCTACAGTCAACAGGGTTGCAAAGAGTTGGATACAACTGAAATAACTTGGCAAGCATGCATACAATATGGTTTATTATAATGAAGAAGCATCGGCTCTGAAAGAGAACCACGTAGAAGACTGGTATAACAAGATAAACTAGGGTGAATATTGTCTCTAAAAAGGTAAAGCCATCTGGAACCTCAGAGTATTACTTTATCTGGAATTAAGTCTTGCAGATGTTATTAGACAAGAATCTCAGTATGAGATGAGCCTGGATTATGGTTGGTCTCAATCCAGTAACACATTCTTAGAAGAGATACTTAAGAAGAAACACAAACGAGAAGGCTATATGAAGACAGAAAGAGAGAAAGAGATTAGAATTACTCTGTGTGTTGTGCTTAGGCGCTCAGTCATGTTTGACTCCGGAGAAGGCAATGGCACCCCACTCCAGTCCTCTTGCCTGGAAAATCCCGTGGACGGAGAAGCCTGGCAGGCTGCAGTCCATGGGGTCGCTAAGAGTTGGACACAACTGAGCGTCTTCTTTCACTTTTCACTTTCATGCATTGGGAAAGAAAATGGCAACCCACTCCAGTGTTCTTGCCTGGAGAATCCCAGAGACGGGGGAGCCTGGTGGGCTGCCGTCTGGGGTCGCACAGAGTCGGACACGACTGAAGCGACTTAGCAGCAGCAGCAGCATGTCTGACTCTTTGCCATCCTGCGGACTGTAGCCCGCCAGGCTCCTCTGTCCATGGGATTCTCCAGGCAAGAATACTGGCGTGTGCTGTCATGCCCTTCTCCAGGGGATCTTCCCAACCCAGGGATCGGACAAAGTCTCCAGCTTTGCAGGTAGATTCTTTACCGACTGAGCCACCTGGGAAGCTAAAACAAGTCAAAGAATGCCACGGCCCTCAGAACTAGAAGAGGCACAAAATCTCCCGGGAGCCTCCAGAGGGAGTGCAAACCTGCTGGTGACTTGATTTCAGAATGCCAGCATCCAGAACTCTGGAAGAATACATTTATGTGGTTTAAGCCACGAGGTCTGTGGTAATTTGTTGTGGCAGCCCTAGGAAACTAAAACACAATATAAAATGTCAAATTCTCCATCACGTTATAGTTAATAAGTAAAAGCAAAAAAGTGTATCATATGCCTTTAATCCAAGAACATAGCACATTCTAAAGAACAGACAATAGAAATTATTGAAACTTAAATGCATAGTTTAAAAAAATATTTTATAATACATTGTGTTGATCCTATTCAGAGTGGCCTCTAGCAGCTTCATTGTAAATATAAGTGTATTATTTATCCCATGCCCTAGGTAAGAGTCTTTTCTAAGGAAGGACAGGGCTTTCATTTTATTTTTACTTGTTTGCTTTCTTGTTCTTTCTTTTTCATTAAAAAAAAAAAAAATTGGTCCTTATCAGATCATTCAGTGGAAAACTGTCTGTGTTACATAGGGTTCTCTATATATCAACACTACCTTTCATCAACCTCTCTCTCTAAAGCAATGACTTCCTTTTTTCTTCATGAAACAGCCACATCTTAGGCTCCTTTCTAGATCATATCAACATAAACATTTGTGCTGTAGATGATATAGCCCCACAATACTTTTCTCCCCACATTTCCTACTACATTCTTCTCTTTTGCTTCTCTCCCAGGCACAATGGGAGCCCTTTCTGTTTCTTGCGCACACAAGACATACTGCCTCTTCTGCGCTTCCTCCCATCCTGGAAAACCCTCCAGGTAGTCTCCTTGCCCTTTACTCCATCTCATTTGAAATTTTGCTTAAAAATTGCATGTTTTAAACTCTAAACCCCTCTTCCTCGGCACCTCCTCTGCTTCCTTTATCTCCATCTTACTTACTGCTTTTGGATAACATTATATATAACTCACTTATATGGTTATGGTTATATGAATCTTTTTCTGTTGAAGTATAACCTGCAGGAGCCGGAAATCTGTTTTGTTAAATACTGTGTTTACAATGCTTAGAACAATGCCCAGCTCATAGTAGTCTATCCAACTAAAATAGTCACTGAAAGAGTGAATAAAATCGTGCTGGAAAGTCAGCTTCTGAACACTGTTTCATGTGTTTTTAATATCAGAATGCATATGTCCACTTCAAGTGAAACAATCAATGAATATGTTTGGGATATAATTCATATATGCTGAATATACCCTATAGAGCTTCATACCCTATTTTTTTCTCCAGTGTAGTTTTTCTCTTGCTATCTTCTGAGCAGACTCTTGATTATTTTAAGAAGGCTTCATGTAATTGGAGAGGATAAGAAACCATTATTCTTTGGTAGCAATTATGCACAGGTACAAGGATGACACAGAGTTTCCATTCACTTCTGTGTATCACTTTGTGAACTACCTGTTTGAGTAGTCAGCTGGCATTATTTGTGCTTTTCTGTTATTGTCATATTTTGTGACTCCTTAAATTCTAAGTATGGCTTTTTCTCATGTTCTCTCAAACACTCCAGAACATAAATACATAAAAGGATTTACATCTCTGGCTCTGCTGTATTTATGTGGATGTACTACCGTTCATTACATGCTACTGTTTAAATTCTTTTCACATGCACCTGCACAACTGAAATTGAATGAAGAAAAAAATGTAGTCGTTTTAACTGACCTAGTACGGATTAATGATGCTGAACCTCATATACGCCAGTAATTCCATCAGGATACCGCAGCATGCTGTCAAGTCTGTTTACTCTCTCATTCCTAAATACCAATTTCACTTTCTTTTCAAATCACAAACAGTTGATGACCTTGACTTCCCTTTCGCTTCACTGAGATACTTAAATAAAAGTTTTGACTCCCACTACTACGTGTACCATCCGGCCAGCAAATGCCTTCCTGTTTCATCTGCAAGCAAAGTTGAGACGTGTTCTCTGTCCTACAAACACCCAATCCTTTCCCTTATATGTCTCTGACTTACTTAAGGGTGTCACTCCAGAAATTCATCCCCCTCTCTTCTATATTTAATTAGTGGTGTTTCTTCTAAAGCTTTGTAGACATGCTTCCATCTTGAAAATCTTCTCCTACCACATTTATAGCAAATAGATGGGGAAAATGTGGAAATAGTGTCAGATTTCACTTTCTTGGGCTCCAAAATCAATACGGACAGTGACTACAAGACGCTTGCTCCTTGAAAGATTAGCTATGACAAACCTATACAGGTGAACCTACAGATTCAACCTGTATTAAAAAGCAGAGACCCATCACTTTGCTGAAAAGGTTTGTCTAGCCAAAGCTATGGTTTTTCCAGTAGTTTTGAATGGATGTGAGAGTTGGACCATAAAGAAGGCTGAGCACTGAAGAACTGATGCTTTCAACTGTAGTGCTGGAGAAGACTCTTGAGCATCCCTTGGACAGCAAGGAGATCAAGTTAGTCAATCCTAAAGTAAATCAAAGCTGAATAATCATTGGATAGACTGATGCTAAAGCTCCAACATTTTGGCCACATGATGTGAAGAGCTGACTCATTGGAAAAGACCCTGATGCTGGGAAAAATGAGGGCAAGAGGAGATGGGGGTGACAGAGGATGAGATGTTTGGATGGCATCAGTGACTCAATGTGTATGAGTTTGAGCAAACTCAAGAAGATCGTGATGGGCAGAGAAACCTGGTATGCCACAATCCATAGGGTCACAAAGAGTCTGCCATGACTTAATGGTTGAACAACAACAACAACCACAGTTTTAGATACAGCAGATAGCTCTGTTCTGTTAGCAAAAACAGAAGCAAACAACCAAACACAACAAGGAAAAACACCACCTTGATCCTCAAGCCCACTTCTTCAGTGGGCCTCTTGAGCATGTCACATTCAGGTCATTTAACACTGATATAAAAGGTTCAGACATTCAACAACCTGTTTTCAAACTATGCTTTTAACAGTTATCCAAACTGCACAGATATTAACATGGAGCTTTATCTTACATGTTTGTATAGAAATAAAAATAAAGAAATACCAGGATAGTGCTATTGTCTAAGAAAAAGTCTCATATGGACTACTTTCTCTACATCTGCAATGTTCAAAATCATAAATAAATGGTGATATAATTATCATCTTTTTGATCATCTGATAGAAATCAGCACACCAGTAAAAGATTAAACTAGTGACCTGAACTATAGGCATTTACTCCTTAGACTGACAATAATAGTAACAAAACATGATACTTCTTTCATGGAAATATTCTAAAGTGATTTGGGACTTATATATGAATACTCTGTATTTTGAGAGAAATGTATATTAAAACACACATTTAACGTTATATATAGTTACACTACTTTGAAGATCGCTTTTAGCATGTCTTATTTTACTGGTTTAACAGGTAGGTAGTACCTTTCATTTTATAGCATCATGTTACATAAATAGATTCTCAGCTTTAAATGATTATAAATCTTGTGTTCAAAATCCCCAAATATACAACAGATGTATTATTATAACTCAACCTAAGAACAGAAGTAAAATTGTCATCATACAACTTTCAAATCCATTTTACTCTTCATATGTGGGGAAGCACCTTAATTATTTAGAGATATTCTTATTTTATTATTTATCATTTTCGTTTAGTACTCAGAGGATCTTTTATATTTTTATAATTCTAAGGAAAAATATCATAGGACACACTATATTTTTGTAATAATTTTTTTTAAGTAACTTAAAAATTCTGGAAAATAGTTCTTGATTTACATTCTTGAAAGAATTGATTTCTGAGGAATTTTCTCTTCCTATTAGCTTTTCCAGGTGGTCAAAGGAGAATAAAACTTATACACACGCATCTTTATTGTGGATACTTAAGACAAAAGAGCTTTGTAAATTAAAAAACAAAATACCTTTGTGATGGGACTCTGGATTAACTCTAAAAAATGATTCATTATTTGAGAAATGAGTCATCAATTAAGATGTTAAAAGATAAATGTTCATTCATGTCAATAGAAATAAAACATATCTTAATAGAATGTCCTGGCTCACTTCTCTAATACCCTTTGTAAATGCACTGGCCAGTTAATCCAGGAAGATGTGCTCACTGCTGCCATGAAGTGATGGGACCAGATGCCATGATCTTAGTTTTCTGAATGTGAGGGTTTTTTTTAATAAATATATTTATTTTAATTAGAGGCTAATAACTTCACAATATTGTAGTGGTTTTGCCATACATTGACATGAACCTGCTACAGGTGTACATATATTCCCTATCCTGAATGTTGAGTTTTAAGCCACTTTTTCACTTTCATCAAGAGGCTGTTTAGTTCCTCTTCACTTTCTGCCATAGGGGTGGTGTCATCTGCATATCTGAGGTTATTGATATTTCTCCCAGCAATCTTGATTCCAGCTTGTGCTTCCTCCAGCCCAGCATTTCTCATGATGTTCTCTGCATATAAGTTAAATAAGCAGAGTGACAATGACAGACTTGACATACTCTTTTTCCTATTTGGAACCAGTCTGTTGTTCCATGCCCAGTTCTATTGCTTCCTGATCTGCATATAGATTTCTCAAGAGGCAGGTCAGGTGATCTGGTATTCTCATCTCTTTAAGAATTTTCCACAGTGTATTGTGGTCCACACCATCAAAGGCTTTGGCAGAGTCAATAAAGCAGAAGAAGATTTTTTTTCTGGAACTCTCTTGCTTTCTCGATGATCCAGCAGATGCTGGCAATTTGATCTCTGGTTCCTCTGCCTTTTCTAAAATCAGCTTAAACATATGGAATTTCACAGTTAACATACTGTTGAAGCCTGACTTGGAGACTTTTGAGCATTACTTTACTAGGATTTAAGATGAATGGAATTTTGCAGTAGTTTGAGCATTCTTTGGCATAACCTTTATTTTGGGGGGCTCCAAAATCACTGCAGATGGTGACTGTAGCCTTGAAATTAAAAGATGCTTGCTCAATGGAAGAAAAGTTATGACCAACCTAGATAGCATATTAAAAGGCAGAGACATTACTTTATCAACAAAAGTCCGTCTAGTCAATCAAGGCTATGGTTTTTCCAGTAGTCATGTATGGATGTGAGAGTTGGACTATAAAGAAAGCTGAGGCTGAAGAATTGATGCTTTTGAACTGTGGTGTTGGAGAAGACTCTTGAGAGTCCCTTGGACAACAGGGAGATCCAACCAGTCCATCCTAAAGGAAATCAATCCTGAATGAATATTCATTGGAAGGACTAATGTTGAAGCTGAAACTCCAATACTCTGGCCACCTGAGACAAAGAACTTATTCATTGGAAAAGACCCTGATGCTGGGAAAGATTGATGGCAGGAGGAGAAGGCGACGGCAGAGGATAAGATGGTTGGATGGCATCACTGACTCAATGGACATAAGTTTGAGTATATCAGGGAGTTGGTGATAGAGAGGGAGGCTTGGTGTGCTGCAGTCCATGGGGTCACAAAGAGTCGGACGCGACTGAACGGAACTGAAGTGAACTAGTCCTTCTGATGTAATCAGTAGAGTTTATTTCTGAGTGCTTCATTTTTCCCTTATGTCCATTCATCCTTCACCATGAAGAGAGTCTATGCCACAATTTCAGTCACCAAATGTGTGTGCACTTTGTCTCAGAGAAGAAAACAAAGATAGCACTTCCAGAGAATTTTCTGATGTTTGATTTATCCTTAGCTCAAGATGAATAATGAGGAATGAGGACCAAAAATTTATGTTAAAAATTAATTAATTAATTTAATATGTGCCTATTAAGCATTTGCTATAGGCCAGTTCCTAATGCAGACACTCAGGCTACAACAGTGAAAAAAATAGAAAAACATTTAAAAATAACAGCACTTGCATTCTCATGTCTGGAGACTGTTAATATAGATGGATAAAATATAATATATAATATTTAAATAAGTTTAAAGTAATAAATTATGTAGTATAATGAACAACAACAAAAAAACTACAATAGACAGAATTGAATAACATAAATGAATTTGGAAATATTGTTGGGAGTGTTTATAATTTAAATGTGTGCCCAAGTTAGGCTTTGTTGAAAAGAGGAAATTTGACAAAGCTTTGAAGTTAGTGAGGGTGTAAGCCATGTAGATAACTGGGACTAAGGCATTCAAGACAGTGGAAAACTAAGATTCTCAAGTGCCTGCCATTTTTAAATAAAAGCAAGGAGGCTAGTGAGGCTGTAACAGAGTGAGTTAAAAGCAAAGAAAATTTGAAGAAATAGCCATGAACTACACTGTGTAAGGCCTTAAGTACAAATAAACTAATCATGAGTAAGCTAAAGATAAAGTAAATTTTGAGTAAATGGACTTACAACAGTACATGATAAACAGCAGAACTGGAGAGGAGAGGCTGAAATGACCTTGAGAAAGAGGTTCCCAATGGGGGCGACTTTGCCTTTCTCCACTTGGGGACACTTGGTAATGTCTGAAGATAACCCTGATTACCACGACCTGGGGAAGGAGAGGAGTAATGCTCCTGGAACCTAGTGAGTAGAGGCCAGGAATGCTGCTAAACCAATCACAACGTGAAGGTGAGCCTCTCACAGAACAATGAATTATTAGGCCCCAAATGCCACTTGTGCTGAGGTTGAAAAACTGTTCTTTGGAGAACCAAGTCCAGTCTGTTTTCAGCACATCCTTATTGCTTAAAACTATATGATGTAATTTCTATATATTTCAAACTTTGCATACAGAGTTAGGAATTAACAAAGTGAAAGCAGAGAGGGCAAAAAGAAAATTTAATTAAAAGGACAATTGAGCACAGAAAAGAAGTAACCCAATAATAAAAATCTTTGAATGGGTGTCAAGAATAGTAACTAATTCCATGAGGACTAGTATTTTCACATTCTTACTGTTCTAGGTCATATCTTATGTAATAATGAATGAAAGTAGGCCAAACAAAACAGCTGTTTCAAGCAATGAATTCAAAAGTAGAAAGCATTTATACTAAGAAAAAATAATTTCAAGTTCTGTCTCCTAAGGCAGACATACAAGGATTATAACATGTTAAAAGAAACACTTGTTCAGGTCAACTTAGAGATGACCATTCGCAAGTGGCATTATTGTGGTCATGCTTCTTACAGCACTGAATAAAACTAATAAGCTTTCTTGGACTTTTCACTGCAAAAATGAAATTTATCTGCATGCAGCATCAGTCCTTCAGAATCACTAGTGGGTCACTGAGGCATATTAGACCTTGCTAAACCCTAGGAAAATATGCCACTCCGGTATTTAAGAATGATTCTTTTCCATCAGTCTGCCTCCAATATTGTTTGTTTTCTCACTTGCATGATCAGTTCCCATCTTGGAATCTTGTTTACTGTTTCCCCCAAAGGAAGCAAATAGTCTAAGGTATCATAAAATATATAAATATATAAAACCTACCAATTACCATAAAACATATAATAAACTGTTATATGATTAGAAGAATCACAGTTAGTGAAGAATAGGTGATACACTCATGAGTGATAACTGTGACAGTTTGCCATCATTTGCCTTTTTAAAAGTTATTTGTAAATTACCAACCTTATGTATGAATACTATATATCTGATTTTACCTAGAAATGTTTCCTCTGTGGAAAAAATGGGGAGTGTAGCTCATGGAAGAAAAATAACATGAAGGAAATGTCAGGTCTCAGAGTGGTAATTTGGGCTTCCTCCACTGCCTGGCTGCCACATGACCTGGAACAATGCCTGGCTCCTCTGGCCCTTAATTTATCCATTTCTAAGTGAGCATAACACCACTAGATGAAGCTCATAAGACTGTTGTGAGGATTCTCTAATAAAAATGTACTTTTCAAAAATGCTGCCTAAATGCTAAACAGAGTAAAATATGTCTTGCTTCCATTTCATTTCTGAGCGCTTTCTGTGTGGGTTCTCCCTTAATGTCGAGCACCTCAATGAGCTGCAGCAACCTTTTCAAATACCATACAGGCAATCCGTTTGTTTGTGTGAATGCAGGGAAAATTTGGATACTAGACTAGACTAGTAGACCAGATAGCTAGTCTGCTATCCACAGAGGAAAGACAATTGATCATTCAATATATAATCTGCTATACATACACTAATATGTGACATCTGTCCATAAATGCTTAAAGGTTCATACCCCTCAAGGTACAGGATATAAAATAGTGTTCTGCAGTAGAGCAAAATATTATAGTTCATATTTGGCTTCAGAGGGAAGCAGGAAGATTCACTATTTATATTCTAATTCATCAGAGTTTTCAGGGAGATATTAGAGTAAATAGAATATAGTGACAAGATATAAAAGTAACTCCATTTTAGTGGATTTGGGTGGAAATTTGTGTAGACATGGGGACTATGATCTAGCTTAGGTTAATTATGTGTGTTTTCATTATTTTTATATATATTAGTTCAGTTCAGTCACACAGTAGTGTCTGACTCTTTGAGACCCAATGAATCATAGCACTCCAAGCCTCCCTGTACATCACCAACTCCTGGAGTCCACCCAAATCCATGTCCATTGAGCCGGTGATGCCATCCAACCATCTCATCCGCTGTTGTCCCCTTCTCCTCCTGCCCTCAATCTTTCCCAGCATCAGGGTCTTTTCAAATGAGTCAGCTATTTGCCTCAGATGACCCAAGTATTGGAGTTTCAGCTTCAACATCAGTCCTTTCAATGAACACCCAGGTGCTCACTTCGGCAGCACATATACTAGAATCAATGAACACCCAGGACTGATCTCCTTTAGGATGGACTGGATGGATCTCCTTGCAGTCCAAGGGACTCTCAAGAGTCTTCTCCAACATCACAGTTCAACAGCATCAAGTCTTTGGCACTCAGTTTTGTTTATATTCCAAATCTCACATCCATACATGACCACTGGAAAAACCACAGACTGAATTAGATGGACCTTGTTGACAAAGTAATGTCTCTGCTTTTTAATATGCTGTCTACTTTGATCGCACTCCAGTACTCTTACCTGGAAAATCCCATGGACGGAGGAGCCTGGTGGGCTGCCGTCTATGGGGTCGCATAGAGTTGGACACGACTGAAGCGACTTAGCAGCAGCAGCAGCAGCTAGGTTGGTCATAACTTTCCTTCCAAGGAGTAAGTGTCTTTTAATTTCATGGCTGCAATCACCATCTGCAGTGATTTTGGAGCCCAAAAATAAAGTCAGACACTGTTTCCCCATCTATTTGCCATGAAGTGATGGGACCAGATACCATGATCTTAGTTTTCTGAATGTTGAGCTTTAAGCCAACTTTTTCACTCTCCTCTTTCACTTTCATCAAGAGGCTCTTTAGTTCTCCTTCACTTTCTACCATAAGGGAGGTGTCACTGCATATCTGAGGTTATTGATATTTCTCCCAGCAATCTTGATTCCAGCTTGTGCTTCCTCCAGCCCAGCATTTCTCATGATGTTCTCTGCATATAAGTTAAATAAGCAGAATCACAATGACAGACTTGACATACTCTTTTTCCTATTTGGAACCAGTCTGTTGTTCCATGCCCAGTTCTAACTGCTGCTTCCTGAACTGCATACAGGTTTCTCAAGAGGCAGCTCAGGTGGTCTGCTATTCCCATCTCTTCCAGAGTTTTTCACAGTCAAAAACTTTGGCAAAGTCAATAAAGCAGAGATAGATGTTTTCCTCAAGCTCTCTTGTTTCCTCGATGATCCAATGGATGTTGGCAATTTGATCTCTGGTTCCTCTGCCTTTTCTAAAACCAGCTTGAACATCTGGAATTTCACAGTTCACATATTGCTGAAGCCTGGCTTAGAGAATTTTGATAATTATTTTACTAGTGTGTGCAATGAGTGCAATTGTGCGGTATTTTGATCCTTCCTTGGCATTGCCTTTCTTTGGGATAGGAATGAAAACTGACCTTTTCCAGTCCTGTGGCCACTGCTGAATTTTCCAAATTTGTTGGCATATTGAGTGCAGCAGTTTCACAGCATCATCTTTCAGGATTTGAAATAGCTCAACTGGAATTCCATCACCTCCACTAGCTTTGTAGTGATGCTTTCTAAGGCCCACTTGACTTCACATTCCAAGATGTCTGGCTCTAGGTGAGTGATCACACCATCGTGATTATCTGGGTCTTGAAGATCTTTTTTGTATAGTTTTTCTGTGTATTCTTGCCACCTCTTCTTAATATTTTCTGTTTCTATTAGGTCCCTACCATTTCTGTCCTTTATTGTGCCCATCTTTTCATGACATGTTCCCTTGGTATCTCTGATTTTCTTGAAGAGATCTCTAGTCTTTCCCATTCTATTGTTTTCCTCTATTTCTTTGCATTAATCACTATGTGTAGTTACAAATAAATGGATTCAAAACAAAGCAAGTAATCTTAAAAGTTTTGATAATTAGGGTTGGCTGATCAAATCGACATATTCACTTCTTCAAATGTAGAATATTTAAAATAAATTATTTAGTATTATTTACTTTGAATTAATGTCAAATTATGAAAGTAAAATTGTAGAAGTTTAATACCTTGAGAGTTTCAAATCCTATTGGTTGAAAGTTGATAGTCCTTGTATATACATGTAGCTCTCAACTTACTCTTTGTGCCCTAGAAGAATCGCATCTAAGTTAGGTTGTATATATAAACAATCAACTTTCTGACTATTTTTCATTTGAAGCATATAATTTTAACATTCTAGTGATATTTATTTCTTATTTCTAGCTAAGCTACAGACCCTAAAGTTGCTGAGAGCAGAAGTGTTACTAGTAATAATCTAGTCTAGCAATTCTCAAAATGGACTGCTCATTTCAAATACTTTGAAAATTCAAAGTAGAAGTTACTGTTTAGTAGGCACTACTTAACCCAGTAGATCTTATTTGGGGCCTAAAAAATCAGCTTGGGCTTTAAAATGTAAATTCCTCAGTGATTCTGTTGTTCAACCAGTGATAGAAACCAGTAATACAATCACTGTATTATTCATACTTAATAAAAGAGAAAAGTGAGTCCCAGAGATGTTGAGTGATACAGCAAGGCATAGAGTTAACTGGTAGAACTGAATCTAGAGGCCTAGTATCCAGAAACAGAGGGTGTATTAGTAACGTTCTTCTCTGAAAAAAGAATACACTTCTAGGTTGAGCATTCTATAAATTAAAATTCTATAAATGAATTAGTGTTCAGTTTTTCTCAATTTTCAGTTATATAAATGTGTACATGTGTTTGTGTATAGTGTATTTGGGGCTTCCCAAGTGGCACTATTGGTAACGAACCCACCTGCCGATGCAGGAGACAAGAGATGTGGGTTTGATCCCTGGGTCAGGAAGATCCCCTGGAGGAGGACACAGCAACCCACTCCACTATTCTTGCCTGGACAATCCCTTGGTAGGCTACAGTCCATAGGGCTGCAAAGAGTCAGATTTGAATGAAGCAACTTAGCATGCATGCACACATGTAGTGTGTTTCTTTACATATTAGATTTTACTTTTCCTCTGCGTCATATTTCCTTCCCCTAAATTTTCTGCCAGGAAACTGCTCCTCTCAATAAACAAACTGCACCCAAGTTTAGCCTTAGTTTGTGTATAGTTGATAATCTTATGCTGAAAATGTTTAAAATAATTTTGATTGCAATAAATGTTTCCTGATCATTTCCTAAGGAGTACCATAAGAGGGAGCACCATAAGAGGGGAGCACCAGAATGCTTGGCTAGGAGACATGATCCATGTGGTGTGGGTGAGGATGAAATGGTGAGATCCCCAAAATGCCAAGGTTCCTGAGAAATACATATCTTATGGAAAGGGATTTAGAGAGACACATGAAGTAGTATCAGAAACAACTTAAGGCAGTCATTATAAACTTTGTATTGAAAATTTGATATTAGTACATCAATCATATCGTTAATGACTAATTCTTACCTAGAGTAGGAGAATGAGTGCTTGTTATGTTGGCTGTCATGTTCAACAGCTATAATCCAAAATTTTCTTCAAAGGTCAGAAAGTCTGTACAGTTAAAGGAGTGAACATGAATATTATAATCATTCTGAAAGATTCTGCTAGAACATTTTGAACACTGAATAGTCTTCTAATTTTATATTAGTCTTTCTAAACACATATGCTATAGTATTTATTACTTATTACAAGGTCAGAGTTATTGCCGTGCAAGTTAAAAAATAGACCCGTGGTGGCTCAGTGGTAAAGAATCCACCTGCCAGTGCAGGAGACGCAGGTCCAACCCCTGATCTGGGAAGATCGCCTGCAAAAGAAAACGGAAACCCACCCTAGTATTTTTGCCTGGAGAATTCCAAGGACAGAGGAGCCTGTTGGGCTACAGTCCACAGCAGTCCACAGACTTGCACAATAGTCAGGCATGACTTATAGACTAAACAACATCGGCAACAACAAATACATAGACATAGATATTTCAACAACAATATATAACATCAACATCAATACAAATGTCTGTATTTGTATACGAACAAAGATAGGTAACATCAAAATCAAAACAAATTTCTAAGATAAACCTAAGCCTTTATCTGACCTCTTTACTTACATGTTTAATTGCATATTTTACATATTCACTTAAATGTCCAAAAAGAATCTCAAGCGATTTAGCAGAATAAGTTTCTGATATATTCATCTGTGTTTCTTTTAGCAGGTATTGGCCTACTTCCTTCCCACCTTTCAAACAAAGATGCACACTGCCTAAGTGAGGAATTGGAAATGCAGGAAGAGGACTAAATGTGGAGTTCTTTTTGGATTTTGTGTTCACTTTGAAAAACCTGGAAAATTCAGGATATGAACTCAAAGTATACGAGAAAAGGGTGAGGAAAATCCTGGAGCTCTCCCAGAAAATACTACACCTTTCCATTAAAAAGAATAATCCCCTTGTGTTGAGATAAAGTAAACTGAAAGGGAACTGGATCCTAGAGGCATCGGACACTCTGCCATTGAACACAAGCCAGATAAGTTAGCAAAACATTAGCAAGGAAATGGAGCTGTGCAGTCTGAAGGCAGAAAACACCTGAAGCCTGGTAGGGATATCTCTATAAAGGATGCTCTCTCATACCTCCAAATAATTACTGCTACTCATTTTCAGAACCTAGTTACACTATTTCTTCTTCATAAATGTCCTCTATTCCATGCTCTCAAGCACTTTACTATAAGCATTTTGTAACATTTAAAATTGGCAAGTTATTTAAATGACTTTATGATAATGTCTAGCTCCTCCTTGTACAGTGAAAACTCTATGAGATCAAGGATCTTGTTAATGTTCGGTTCCTAATGTATATGTGTGTGTATGTGCTAAGTTGCTTCAGTCGTGTCTGACTTTGTGCAGCCCCGTGGACTGTAGGCTCCTCTGTCCATAGGATTCTCTAGGCAAGAACACTGGAGTGGGTTGCCATGTCCTCCTCTAGGAGATCTTCCTGACATTAGTTGTCTAATCAATAATTGCTCAAAGAACAAATAAATGAGTGAACTTATTGTTATCATTGTAATTCACTTTGTGTAGTGTTTCACAGATGCATTGTGGCTGGACCAAAAGATCTTATGAACATACCCAAACATCCAGAAAATCATCTTGTTTTCGTACTCATCAATCATCAAGGTAACATATTTGCAGTTCCTTGAGGGTCTTATTCCTGCTTCACTCTGAGATACACTGATCCCACATCTTATGTCCACTGAGATAAAATAAATCCCAAGACAATAAAAGCATCTCCCAAACTAAATCATCGGTGAAGTATATTTTATTTTATCTTAAGTTCTTTTCTAGGGTTACTAGATTAAGGTTGCGTTAAAAACCCAAAGCCACATTCACTAAAAATCATTTTTCAAATAACCTGTCTACAAATTTATAAATTCTTATTTTTTTAATCTTTAGAGTTTCATATTCTATCTCCCATCTTGTAAAAGTCTTTCAATTCTTAAAAATATAACTAAAAATTTTAATTAAAGAATACTAAACATACAGTGCTATTTTCATAACAGCTCTCTGAATAATTGTCATGTATTATCCTACCCACCACCACCTTAAAGATGAAGACATCAGAATTTAATGAGGTCAAACATGTACAAGGCCATACAAGATGTACAGAGCACAGCTGAAATATAAGTCAGTCTTATGATGCCAAATATAATATTTTTATTTCGTCATGATTCTAGTCTATAAAAGTAATGTACTGAAAGTAAAATCTTTCAGAGCGAGGTTTTGCCAGTAAACAAACTGTTTCAACAACTGCTATCAAATTACAAGTTGTCTGCAATTTTATTTGTCACTGTGTTCCTATCAAATTCTGTAAATGCATGTATACGTGATGACAACATCAGACATTTTAGAACTGGAGTTCTGCATAATCTATGTTAAACATCATTTAATTCAAACCATTCATTTTGCACATAAGGAAGGTCAGGCTCAAAGAGAACAGGTCCATCCTAGTTCTGTACCACATACTGGGCAGCTTACCAGATACTAGTACTGATTCTTCTTCTAACATGTTTCTCACTACTTGTGATATTTCAAATAGTTGCTTATCTCCAAAAATGGCTTTAGACACTAGCTCTCTTTATCCTAATAAAGACCTAAGCCCAGAAACAGTGTATCAAAATCTTTGGTGTAAAGTCTTGGCATCAGTATTTTTATAAAGTTCCTTAAGTAGATCCTGATATAGCATGAGTGGAGAGCCAGCAGCTGCCGTGCAGAAATAGAGACATAGACATAGAGAACAAATGCATGGATACCAAAGGGGGAAGAAAGGGGTGGGATGAATTAGGAGACTGGGATTATTATATACACTACTAATATTATGCATAAAATAGATAACTAGTGAGAACCTACTGTATAATTCAAGGAACCCTACGCAATGTTCCATGGTGGCCTAAATGAGAAGAAAATCCAAAAATGAGGGGATATATGAAACATATAGCTGATTTACTTTGCTGTATAGCAGAAATGAACACAACATTGTAAAGCAACTATATTTCAATAAAATTAATAAAAAATAATAAAGAATCATACATAAAGCACATCTAGTTGCCAAATGTTGTCTTCGGTATTTAGATTAACATTTAGATGTATAGAATAGAAAAGCACTTTTCTGTTTTTCCTTCACTGAGTTGAATACTTGTGTGTATGTCTGTGTGTGTGTGTTTAATCTTAAACACATGTCTGTAAAACAGAAAATAGTTTAGTGTTCTTCCATGCTGTGCATACAGAGAATAGAAACAAAATCCTGCTTTATGCATGTATGTGAAGTATGTAAGTATATGGGTGTGAACTTTCTGAAAATAACATTTAGCTACATGAATTCAAGAATCTGCTCAATTTTGCCTGCTAAATTGTATATTTGTATGAAATTATTTTCTAATCTATACTATCTTCATTACAAATTTATAGATAAAGGATAATCCTATTTCATTCTGATATGTTTAGCCTTCTTCCATTCTCCATTACGTTCTTTAAGGTAAGAAACTAGGATGTAATCATCTATTCAAAACTTGAGTTAACATTTGTAACTCTTGATACATATGTTTTTTATATAGATATCAATTTAATATTTTAATTTTTAATGTATTCATTTCTTTTGGCTCAGGGGAGTATTCATTGCTGGTTGGTCTTTTCTCCAGGTTCAGTACGTAGGGGCTACGCTCCAGATACAGTGTTTGTGTTCCTCACTTGCTGCGGCTTCTCCTGGGTGCATGGGCTTCAGTAGTTCTCCCATGTAGGCTCAGTAGTTGCAACTTCCAGGCTCCAGAGTGCTGGCTTGTAGTCGAGCCACACACAGGTATAGCTGCTCTGTGACACGTGGGATCTTCCCAGAGCAAGGATCAAACCTGTGTCTTCCACAGACAGCAGGTTCCTGAGGGTCTCCACCATCACGTCCTTGTACAAGGTCCTCTGGGCAGAGTCCAGGAACTCCCACTCCTCAGGAGAGAAATCTATGAACACAGCTTTGAAGGTCAACTGCTTACTCATGCCAGGCTCTTTGCAACCCCGCTGATGGCAGCCCACGAGCTCCTCTATCCATGGAACTCTCCAGGCAAGAACACTGGAGTGGGTTCCCATTCTCTTCTTTCATTTTACTTCTTCATTCAGTGACTTTGTCAATATTCTATTTCGTTTTCAAAGCTTATTTATCTTGCTTAAGTTGGGTCTTCATTGCTGTGAGTGGACTTTCTCTAGTTGCAGCTTCAGTGCACGGGTTTCTCATTGCAGTGGCTTCTCTTGTTTTGAAGCAAAGGCTCTAGAGAGTGCGGGCTTCCATAGTTATGGCTCCTGGGCTCTAGAGCACAGGCTCAGTAGTTGTGGCCCATGGGCTTAGTTGCTCTGAGGCATCATTCCAGACCAGGGATGGAACCTGTGCACCCTACACTGGCAGGCACATACTTATCCACTGCACCACCAGGGAAATCCTCAACATTATCTTATTGTAGTTCAAAAAAACTTAAAACTAATACAAGCAGTAAATAACATACAGAAGATTTCTTCCAATCTTTATAAAATACCTGTATTTAAAAATACATGGGCCTCCCTACGGTAAGTGGTAAAGAATCCACTGGGCAATGCAAGAGATGCGGGTTGTTGCCTGCTCCGAGATCCCAGATGCTGAGGGCCAACTATTCCGTGAGTCTCAAATCCTGAGCCAGAGCTCTGGAGCCCAGGAGGTGAAACCACTGAAGCCGCTGCGCTCTGGAGCCTGGGCTGCAAGAGAAGAGAAGCCACCAGAATGAGAGGCGTGCGCACTGCAACCAGAGCGGCCACCACTCGCCGGAACCAGGGAAAAGACACTGAAGCAATGAAGATACAGTACGGAAATAAATATATTTTTAAAATAATAATGTGATTTTCATCCTTAATTTCACATATGTACTTATTAACAAAGTCCAAAATATATTATTTTAATCCATTAAGAAAATACTGAATCAAGATCAGTAAAGTTGAGGGGGGATCAGGATGGGGAACACATGCAAATCAAAGGCTGATTCATGTCAATGCACGACAAAAACCACTACAATATTGTAAAGTAATTAGCCTCCAACCAATAAAAATAAATGGAAAATAAAAAACAAAAGATCACTAAAGTTGGAAAACTCCCTCATGGTTCAGTGGTTAAGATCCCTCATTTCCACCGCAGGGTTTCAGGTTCGATGCCTACTCAGCAAACCAAGACCCTGGAAGCTGAGCAAGAGCCATGCCTGACTCCAGTTCTTTCCTTTTCTGGGCTTCGTCCATGAGTCTTTAACTCTCCGGAGATCCTGCTTTTTCTCTGAATTTCTCTCCTTTCCCCACTCGCTACCTACAAGGCTCATTATCTTTCATAAAGCTGTCTCTTCCAGGTTCCTCACAGTCCTCTTCACTGCCATCGCTTGTCCCACATGCTTTTCTCAATTTTCCATTTCTCTAGGAGTCGCTGTCTCTGCTTCTCCTTTTTTTTTTTTTTTTTTGTTTTTTATTTTTTTTTTTATTTATTTATTTTTTTTTTATCTTTTTTACTTTTTTAAATTTTATTTTTCAGTGGGTTTTGTTATACATTGATGTGAATCAGCCATAGAGTTACACGAATTCCCCATCCCGGTCTCCCATCCCGCCTTCCGCCCAGCTACCCTGGGACCTCCACTCGCCGCTCTCCGTTTCCACGTCGATACATATATTTTATATATCTTCTTATGTATCATTTTAATTCCAATAGTGATATTTAGCTTTCTTCTTACTTTAGGATTGACTTAAGGGCAAATGATTAACTAAGTGAGTCTTTATGCAAACTGCCCCTTGATGCACACATTAATTAGATGAATAGTGATAATAGTAACCAAGAAAAGGAATACGCTAGAGTAAATCATGTGTGAATATACACAGGAGCCCAGAGGTAATATGATTTGAGTAAATGTGTTTGATATAGTACTTGTACTACCATTAAATAAGCACTTGTTTTGATAGGGCATGTGAGTGATATCTCAATGTGTTAAGTGTATATAATCAGGTATCTTTATTTTCTTCAAATTTTAAGAACGGTCTCATGATGAACAACTGCATGAGTCTATGGTTAAAACTCTAGATATATATACACGCTGGAAAAATTAAAAGTTCAAGCAGTAGATGATAATTGCTTTTTGAAGAAGGTACCAAAGTAGTGTATTTGGAGAAAGCACCAAAATTAGAAGTAGTGTATTTGGTAGCCACATTATTCTCCTTAAATGGGAAATAAAACTTACCCTCTGGAATATTCTACAACTTTCTGCATTTACTAGTTTACAAATGAATAATGGACTGAAAATAGTAAGTGTTTTGAAGTTCATCTTCGTGTTCTTTTACACATAACTTTAAGGAAAATAGTTTTCATCTGTCTGGTTTTGCCTTCGAAAACCACTTTGAAGATTCTGTAAAACGTTTTCTGGGGAAAATTTGAAAATTAAAAAAATATATTTTAACATAATTATAAACATTTGCAATGTTTATAACATATTCAGAATAAATTTAAATTATAATCTGAGTTTCACTTATCATGAGTTTATGAAAATCATGAAACATCAAACCAGTGGGTTAGAAATACTGATAAAAAATAAAAACTATCTGAATTTACTACAAGATTCTGTTTTCCAACCTCTTTGACAAAACATGCCATCTTAACAAGCCAGTGAGCATAAATGACTTAAAACGCACTGAGCCCTTGCACTTAATACAGTCAGTAGCCTGCACTTCAAATTGTCCTACACCATTATCATGTTTCAACATGATATCTGAAGGATATCGCATCATCAAAGTGTACATTCTTTGGATATTTGTCTTTCAATGTCAGCATCAAAATATGTGCCCTTTGGTCACTAATCTAATCCCTTATGGAGCTGTAAACAGACAATAACAAGCAAGGATTTCCGTCAGTCTAAGTATTTAGACAATGGTAAATCTTCCTTAAGAAGAAGTCATTCAAACATCAAATTTAAACAGTGCTGAAGAAGAAAAAATACATGAAATCCAATGGACTTATATAACAAATATTTCTTCCTCAATCTCAAAAGGTTTATTTATTTTATTTATTTATTTATTTTACTCTCAAAATGTTTAAAGGGAAGGCATATAAATCACTCAGTGATGCAAGAGATACTAGTTATAAGGCTAAACATACTCATTCCTCATTCTGTAAATGTTTGGGTTATCTAATACATGCAAACACAGACAGATATCAAAGCTACAGAAGTTAGGTTTATGCCCTCATGAAACTTGTCATCTGGGGAAAGCTCAGAAGATAAGCATATTACATTAGAAGAGAATACACAGACTATCTGAAGGCTTAATAGGAGACAAGTCCCAGTTTTCACACAGTTAACAAGTAGTTATGGACCCAAAGGCACCTCTGAAGAGAATCTAAAATTTTTCACATGTCATGACTTTGAATGAACAAATCTCCAAAACATATTTTATATGAAAGGATCAAGGCATTATGAACTAAGAACTTTAATCTGAAATTATTTCAGTGAAAACAAATCAAATTTTCAACTGAGTAAAGCAATGCATGGAAAAGAAAATCATTTCATCAAGTGAAATTCAAGGATGCAATCTGACAATATTCTTTTATGATTTCTTTGAAAACTTGATAATCGTTCTGGTAGCTACTTGTAGCAACTAAGCTGAGAGTTCTAAAAACCTGTTTGAGTTATACAAACAAGCATGTTAATATATATGTATACACACACACACACACACACATATGTTTTAAGGTGATAGTAAAAGATATCTTGAAAGAACAACAACAGAGAATTAAGGAGAGATTTAAAATCATGATTTCTAACTGATGTTTATTTTTTTATAGCCTCTAAAATAGCTCTTACTGTATTTTACTGAAGCACACTGCATTAGAATATTTACCTTCATCAACTCTAACAGCATTTGGGTGGCTCTTTCATATTTAAAAAGGCAGTAGCCCTTTTAGATCTCTGAGTAGCACCGTGGTAGTCAGGAAGAACAAGAACCTTACAAAAGCAGCCAAAAGCGAGCCAAGAAGAAAGTGGTTGACTCATTTTCTAAGAAGGATTGGTGTGATGTGCAAGCATCAGCAAGGCTCCATACAAGAAATCTTGGGAAAACACTGGTCATGAGAACCCAAGGAACAAAAATCACAACTGATGGCTTCAAGGGTTGTGTTTTTGAAGTGAGCCTTGCTGATCTGCAGAATGATGAAGTTGCATTTAGGAAATTCAAGCTAATTACTGAGGACGTTCTGGGTAAAAAATGCCTGACTAATTTCCATGGCACGGATCTCACCTGTGACAAAATGTTCTCTATGGGTCAAAAAATGTCAGACTGAGATTGAAGCTCACATTGATGTCAGCACTACCAATGGTAACTTGCTTCATCTGTGTGAGTTTTACTGAAAATGCAACAGTTAGATTCAGAAGACCTTTTATGCCCAGCATTGGTAGGTCAGCCAGATCCACAAGATCACAATGTAAATCATGACCTGAGAGGTGCAGACAAACGTCTTAAAAAGGGTGGTCAATAAATTGATTCCAGACAGCACTGGAAAACACATAGAAAATGTTTGTCAATCGATTTATCTGCTCCATGATGACATTGTTACAAAAGCAAATATGCTGAAGAACCCCATGTATGAACTCGGAAAACTCATGAAACTGCATGGGGAAGATAGCATTTTTGGAAAAGTTATTGGGGATGAGACAAGCACTAAAGTTGATCAAACTGATGGCTATGAGTCAGCTGTCCAAAAATCTGTGAAAAATTCGGACTTTTAATGGTGATTGAAAAAAGGTCTTATTTGTGTTAAAAAAAAAAAAAAAAAAGGCAGTAAAAGTAGGTGATAGCCAGCTAAACTTTTCTAATAAATCTTTTTCAATGCAAATTTATATTCCACTGTTGTATATATAGGGAATAATTTCGACAGGTGTTTAACTGACTTTCTTTATTAAAATGCTCCAACTGTCAAATTCAAATTGCTCTAAGCACAAAAGCCAACAAAGTAAAATTAACTAATGGTAAAAAGATTACCATATCTGCATGAAGGGAAAATTTTAAATAATTAAGTGAAGAGTAGCTTTGCATGTGACAAATAAGATGAAATAATAACTTCAAGTTGACCTCCCAAGTACTTCTTTTCAGACTCTTTTACAGGAAGAAACAGCAAATAACGCTTGATTTTAGCTTCTTCTTCTGTTTTATTTCTGAGATAAGTCAGTGTTTTTACTTTACAGGTGACAGAGGACACTTGTCTTCCTGTGTGCAACATGAGAAGGACTTATTCACTCCATTTCTGGAAGGAACAGCAGGAGAGGAACATTCGATTCTAAACTTCCTTACTTTTTCCCAGGAGGGAAGAGTTATTTAGCTGATTCACACAACAGGAAGAGGGAGATAAATATGACTCCATCCTTAGGAGTTCTCTCATTGTGAACCACCTGCCTGCAAAGAGTATACCTGGGATCTGCTGCTGGCAGTCAGCTATCCAACACTGCCCACGACATAGTAGATCTCTCATCTGGAATACATGTTAAGAGGCCTATTTAGCCACAAGTTCGTTACACTTTCTCCAGTTTAGATTTATAGGGGAAAAAAATTATTTTGATTTTTCACCTAGCTACAAAATGGTTCCAAACTTAGGCATTAGAAGTGTGATATCTGTCTTCCCTTTAAAATCTGAACAAACATGATGTCAACAGATAACACAAATTCTATCAATTAAACCTTTCCTTTAAAATTCGTATGACATGAAGCATATCTGACTCTTCATGGGATTCTCCATTTACTACTTTATTCTATTTACATAACCATATTATACACATTATATTATTTCAAATATCTTGCCTTTTTTTGTGTATGATTGGTTAGAGTTTTTAAGTTAATTTACATGGGAAGGTAAATCTGGTCCATGTGAATACATCTTGGCCAGAAGGGAAGCACTCATCATTTCTTCATTTAAAATGGATTTCTTGTTAATAAAATTTACTTGCTGCTGCTGCTAAGTTGCTTCAGTCATGTCCGACTCTGTGACCCCATAGATGGCAGCCCACCAGGCTCCCCCATCCCTGGGATTCTCCAGGCAAGAACTCTGGAGTGGGTTGCCATTTCCTTCTCCAATGATTGAAAGTGAAAAGTGAAAGTGAAGTCGCTCAGTTGTGTCCGACTCTTCACAACCCTATGGACTGCAGCCCACCAGGTTCCTCAGTCCATGGGATTTTCCAGGCAAGAGTATTGGAGTGGGGTACCATCGCCTTCTCTGAAAATATATTTGAGTCTTGTTTTTTTATCCACTATGACAATTTGTCTTTAACTGTTGCATTTAAACCATGGACATTCAAAGTGGTTATTAGTATAGGTGGATCTATCATATTTGTTACTGTTTTCATTTTCTTCATTTCTTTTTTTGTCTTCCTTGCCATTTTCTGCCACCTGTGATTTGTCATACGATTCTATTTTCTCTCCTTTGTTAGTGTATCTCTTGTATTTCCTATTTTTATCTTTTTATATGTTGCTAATCAAAGTCTACTTTCAAATAGCACTATGCCATTTGACAGGTAGTGTGAGGACTTAATAATAACAAAACAATCTTAATACCTCCCTTTTATCCCTTGTTTTATTGCTACCATTCATTTGTCTTACAGTAAGCATATATAAGCATAATTTTTCTAATATATATAGTTTATACAATTAAATACATTGTTGGTATCATGTTTAGCCAATTGTTGTTAGACTGATTAAAAATGAGAAAAATTAAAGTTCATGTTTTACCTTCATCTATTTATTCTTCGAAGATCTTTTCTTTATGCAGATTCAAGTTTATGACATACCACTTTCCTTCTGTCTAAAGAACTCATAACATTTCTTGCAAGGCAGAAATGAAATTCCTTCAACTTCTATTTGTCTGAGAAAGTCTTAATTTCTTCTACATGTTTTAACTTTTTATTTTATATTAAAGTATAGCCAATTTTAAATTTTGTGACAGTTTCAGGTATACACTAGAGCAACTCAGCTATATATATACCTGTATCCTTTCTCTCCCAAACTCCTATCCCATTCGGATAGCTTCTCCATTTTAAAGAATAATTTATCAGTGTACAGTGTACAGTTTATTTCACTAAAGCCTCTTCTTGCTTGCACGGACTGAGGAGAAGTCACAAGTTAATCTTAAATTCATTTCTTTACAGGTAAGGTGTTCTTTCATTTGACTTCTATCAGAACTTTATCTTTGATTGTCCATGGCTTGAAAATTAATAGTCCTAAGTATCCTGGGGTTTGATTGGTGGTTTTTGTTTCATTTTTTTTTACATTAATCCTACTGATGGTCTCTGAGATTCCTGAAGCTATGGTTTGGTGTCTGACATTAATTTGGGAAATTTCTCATCCATTATTGTTTGAAATATTTCTTATGGTCTTTTCTCTTTTTCTTCTACTTCTCAAGTCAATTCAGTCACTCAGGCGTGGAGTGACTTTTGGACTTCCTATGGACTGCAGTACGCCAGGCTTCCCTGTCCATCACCAATTCCAGAAGCCTACTCAAACTCATGTCCATTACATCAGTGATCCCATCCAACCACCTCATCCTCTACCGTCCCCTTCTCCTACTGCCTTCAATCTTTCCCAGCATCAGGGTCTTTTCCAATATGTTGATTCTTTGCATCAGATGGCCAAAGTATTGGAATTTCTTCTTCAGGATCAGTCCTTCCAATGAATATTCAGGACCGATTTCCTCTGAGATGGACTGGTTAGATCTCCTTGCAGTCCAAAACTCTCAAGAGTCTTCTCGACCACCACATTAAAAAAGCATCAATTCTTCATCTCTCAACTTTCTTTATGGTCCAACTCTCACATCCATACAAAACTACTGGAAAAACCATAGCTTTGACTAGACAGACATTTGTTGGCAAAATAATGTCTCTGCTTTTTAATATGCTGTCTAGGTTGGTCATAACTTTTCTTCCATGGATCAAGCATCTTTTAATTTCAGGGCTGAAGTCACCATCTGCAGTGATTTTGAGGCCCCCCAAAATAAAGTCTCTCACTATTTCCATTGTTAGATCCATCTATTTGCCATGAAGAGATGGGACCAGATGCCATGATCTTAGTTTCCTGAATGTTGAGTTTTAAGCCAAATTTTCATTCTCCTCTTTCACTTTCATGAAGAGGATCTTTAGTTCTTTGCTTTCTGCCATGAGGGTGGTGTCATCTGCATATCTGAGGTTATTGATGTTAAGAGTAACAAAAGAAGCTTCACACTGGAGGGTGGGAGGAGTCAAAATAGACCTCACCAGAATAATCGAGTCAGTCATTAAACAAGGAAATGAAGAAGTAACAAGCTCCATACTGGGGGGGAGGAAGAGTACCCCAAACTTCCATAATATATTATATAAAATGTCCAGTTTCTAATTTAAAGAAAGAGATATGTCAAAGAAACAGGAAAGTACAACCCATTAAGCAAAGAAACTAAGCAGGCAACAGAAGTCACCTGCTATATCAACCAGTGTTGGATTTAAAGAAAAACTTTATATTAGCAAGGATAAACACACTTACAAAACTAAAGCAAAACATATTTAAACAGGCAAAGAAAGGTACGATGACAAAGTAGTATCAGGTAAAGAATATCTACAAAAATTTAGAAATTATAATACAAAATGCATAAAATAAAAATTTTAGAGTTGAAAAATATAATAATAGAAATTTAAAAAATTTACTACAGTGGTTTAACAGTATATTTGAACTGAAAGATTTAGTCAACTCAATCACAAGTGATGAAGATCAAACAATTTGAAGAAAAAAGGAAAACAGAATGAGGAAAAATAAAGTTCTTAAAAGTTGAACACCATTAAGCACACCAACATATAGGTATAATTTGTTTAACTGCATGTCACTTTATTGTACTTTTCAGATATTTCATTTTTTTGCAAATTGAAGGTTTGTGGCAACAGTGCAAATCTGTTAATGCCATTCTTCCAACGCAGATTGCCCCATTGCATTTCAGTGTAGTATTTTGGTAATTTTTGAAATTTTTTAAATCTTCTACCAGCAAGAATATTATGACTCACTAAAGGCTGAGACGATGGTTAGCAATTTTTAGTAATAAAGAATTTTTAATTAAGGTATATATATACTGGGTTTTTAGACATAATGCACTTAGACTACAGTATAACGTGAGCATAACTTTTATATGCACAAGGAAACAAAAAGATTGTCTAACTTGCTTTATTGCAATATTCACTTTATTGAGGTGGTCTGAAACTGAGCAGGTAATATCCCCAAGGTATGCCTATATACATAATGGCAGTACCAGAGAAAAGGAAAAGAAAGAAGGAGAAAAGTATTTAGAAAATAATGGCAGGAAACTTCTGTATTTTTTGAAAATATTAACCTACACAACCAGAAATTTCATGAAACTCCAAGCACGATAAATGCAGATATCTACAAGTAGAAACATTGTAGAAAAATGCTGAAAGACAAAGCCAAAGAGAATATCTTGAAAGTAGTTTAAGAGTAGTTTACTGCTTACGTAAAAGTGGACCTCACTAAGATTATCAGCTTATTTCTCATCAGAAACAACGGAAGTCATGAAGTAGGATGTCATGTTCATAGTATTCAAAGGAAAGAGTAGGCAAACAAACAAATCTTGTCAAATAGAATTATGTATCCAGGAATGCTATCTGCTATCTTTTAAAAATGAAGGAAAAATAAAGCATTCCCATACAGACAAAAGCAGACATAATTTGTTTCTGCCAAACCTGCTTTATAAGAAATACTAGCTTCAGGCTTAAAGTAAGTGATATGAATTCACATGGAAAAAAAGAACAACAGCAAAAGTAACTATGCAATTATAAAGGACATTGTAAATAAATTATCCATTATTCTTGTGATGGATTTAACAATCAATTGCACAAAACTATATGCATATATTGTTGGGGCTATAGCATCTAGAAATGTATTTGCCAGTAATAGCACAAAGGAACTATGTGGGATTAAAAACTGTATTGTATCATATTCTAGCACGTTTTTTGGAAAAGAAAAAAATGTTCTTATCATAATATATACTGGACTTCCTGGAAGTTATAAACAGATTTTTAAAAATAGGCTACAGACTAGGAATGTGTGTTTAGAACATAATAGTTAGAAAGTAATTTTGTGCAGTTTGTACCACAATTCATGTTGGAGCTATTTGTTTCCCGCTTTATAGACTTTCTTTAACCAGTGCAGAAATTATTTCCTGGTCAGAGCACCACTGTAACTGATACAAATAGGTAAGCATTTTAGTAATGATCTATGTGGAAACTCGTATCAGCAGTTAGAAAACTAAAGATCTATTTTATGAAGAGAAAATACAGTTGGCAAAACTGTTATTGTTTGTAACTTGGAAGGCAGTCCATGTCCTTAACAAGACTGCAGCTCTGTGGGAAGTGTTTGGAAAGAAATGGAATGATAGTGTTTGTTGGCATTTATTTTCTGCTTTTACCAGAGTACTAAACAAGAGAAATGAGCTCAAGCACAGAAAAGAGCTGACAGTTTTCAGGCAGAAATGTAAGAGAATAAATAAAGTCCAGAAATGTGTGGCCTTGCCAGTTAAAAAACCCAGCTGCTCTGGCCTCAACATCTAGTAAATGAGTCAAAAGTTGTTTGAGTGATTAATGTCTGTTAAGTTTCCCATTAAACAAGATCACTCAGCTTTGTGACAAAGTACAAACTAAGGGTCTTTCTTTCCCACCTAAGCCTATAATTTCAAATAGCCTCGTGCTGAAAGAGAATAAATAGATCTAAAGGAATTGAGAAATAAAGCCATCTTAAGACCTATGTTTAAGAAGAAAAAAAATAAAAACTTACTGGAACAAAGATATTTCTAGAAGGAAGCAGACAAACCTTGCTGTCTTTTTGGGGGGGAAACTGTGTTACCAAGATCAGCAAGAGCTTAATGTAATTGTGGCTTTCTCTATTAAGTATTAAACCATTTCTTTGCCCTCAAACGTTCAATGATAGGATAAAAGCAGTGGAAGCTGTGTAGACCCCAATGAGGACACATTTCCAAGGGACCTCTTTAGATGATGCAATCAAAGGATGAGAGTCAGGAAGGATATAATTAAGGTGGGCACGCTTGCTCACACATGTGTGTGTGTGGACACACACACATGCAAGACACTGAAGAAATTTGAAAGCTATTCCTTCCAAAGAGCAGGATCTGAATCTAGTGAAGGAACTTCTCCAGTAAACACAGAAGGAAACTTTTACAAAGACTGAAAGTCAAGTTGCTCAGCCGTGTCCAACTCTTTGCGACCCCGTGGACTGCAGCCCACCAGGCTTCTCCATTCATGGAATTTTCCAGGCATGAGTACTACTACTCAGTAAGATTGTATGATTTTTATGACCACTGCGTGTGATGTCCCATCTCCACTCTTCTGAAATGAAGCGTGCATAGTGGTCATTTTCTCCTTGTTCATCATTACATACTGGATGAGAAGGACAAATTTCTTTTCAGTTCGTAGCTTGATAAGTCATGAAGAGCCATACAAACAATGACCTAATAGAGAGTATTATACAGTTACTGGATATTTAGAACTTTGAAGTGAATGTAATAGTTGGAATTGTAGAAAGGTCATAAAGATTAAGATACATATTGCATTTCTCCTCCTTCTGGGAACATCACTGCTCTAAAATTTTGGAAGCTGTTATGGACAAGTTGCTTGCTTCAGCCAATGAAATGTAGGCAGCAGTTATATGAGTTCTGGATTCTGCTCCCCCTGCCATGGTGATAATAAAAGTATATGCCTTTCTGAAGCTTCTATCACATTGACTCCCTATGTGATCGCTATGATTACAGCCCCTCTGCTGAACTGTACCGGGCATGTATTGTGGAGTGACAAATAAATTTAAGCAGCATTAAGCCACTGAGACACTGCCTTTGTCAATTAATGAGCATAACCTAAATTACTCTGATTGATTGTGATTGAATCCCTTGAGAATTAAGTGACTGCTATTTGTATGGGATAAGAAGAGGCCAGAAAGCAAACTGGCAAACCAGAGAAGAAACTGAGTAACTGGTTAATTGTGTTATTTTCCGCCTCTTCTTGGGCACAAAATTGGGCTGAAATTTCCAGCTTCCTTTGCAATAATATGTGATCATATAACTTAATTCTAACCATGGGAACTTGAGTACAAATGTGTCTCAATTAGAGTAGGGCCTGCGACTATCTTCCACTTTTGATCATGATACAATTTCCTTTTCTCCAACCAGTTGTATACAAAGCAATGCACAGAACTTTGAGGAACAGAGGAGGCAAAGATTTGTGAATAATGAATATCTTATTTATACCTCAGAGAAGAGCCTCCTACAGATTAAGACGTTGTTTTGAATCTTAGTGGGTTTTACTGGGTTTTGGTGGAGTCATGCTTCGCAGCATCTGATGTCACACTGTACTACTCCCTGCGTGCTCAGTCACTTCAGTCGTGTCCGACTCTTTGTGACCCATGGACTAGAGGCTGCCAGACTCTTCTGTCTGTGGTGATTCTCCAGGTAAGAATAACAGAATGCCTTGCCATGCCTCCTCCAGGGGGTCTTCCCAACCCAGGGGTCAAACCTGCGTCTCCTGCATTGCAGGTGTACTCTTTAACAGCAGAGCCACAAGGGAAGCCCCCTCTCTTCATCCTATATACATACCGGAAAGAAGAAAGGCCTAGATGTTATGCTAGATTCCATATGACATAAAGACGGGTTTAAATTGATAAAACATTGGGTTTTGGTTGTTACTATTTTTAAGGAGAGAAAACTCCTGCCTTTAACCAACAAAGGAAAAATAAAAAGGGTCTCTATAACAAATTCTTATTTCCCTTCCTACAACCAAGTAATTAACACTCAATGCAATTATTTACACAATTCAGAAGGGGTAATCTTCAAGAAAGAGAAGATCTTATATATTATATATGTATTTATATTACATAAATTATATATACATATATTTTATATATATAATATATATAATTTCCTTTGCTGATATACTTATATTTGACTGACATGATGTGATTTCTTACCTAAAATGAATGCTATCGTGAGGTTATAGTAGAGTCTGATGGGATCATTTTTCATCATACAGTTCATTTTCAGAAAGCTTGATGTCCATCAATAGTAGTCTATTTTTATTATACATTCCAATCTAATTCCTTGCAACTTTCTTAGGTAAAAATGGTTCCTTTACAAAGCCTTGTGGTCACTTACCTACTTCATCTTATGTGCTTATAATTTTTTCTGTTTCATGCTTTGCTTGTTATAAGAAAACCTGCAGTCCCCATCTCACTGATTATCTCCTATACTGTTCACTTTTAGAACTCATATGCAAATATGAGCATCAGGTACCATGCCTCTCATAAACTATGAGCTTCAAGGTGTGGGACATTTCCTTTCTCTACCTGAACGTCTCAACTTATCATTTGTCTTTAAGCCCTTCCCCACTCCTGGACCACAAAGAGTGGTTGTAAGCCTGATGACTGAGTAGCCAGTTACCCAAGGACTTAGATGTCAACCTCTCCTTGTCTCCCATTTCCCTTAACATTTATGAGGTTCTCTAGGATCCTCCTTATCTTTCTTTGATGTTACAACTACTCAGTCATCTACTCCTCCTCCCAAAATGAAAGAAGGAAATGACTATACAAATGCTGAGCTCTCCCAGACGATAGCCTACTTTTGCATCAAGTACAATGCCTATAATAATACCAGGGAGTATGAGCCTGGAGCACCAAATATGCAGAAATAAGAAAACTAAGCTGAAATAAGAAGACTAAGGTGGTGATGTCCTACTGCAGGGTGGTGACACCAGGACATGATGAATCACTAAATGTAGAGCACGGGGAGGCTTTTATTTTCAGTTGTCACTTTTAGTCTCTGAGATTAAATGGAAAATATCTGTCTTGGCATCAGAACCTACCATGTTATGCTACTATTATTATCCCAATTGTATATGGAACAGTTGTGCACAGGACTGACTTCAAGACAAATTATTTTCTCTTGCAATCTTGAGGAATTGGAAGTAATTAATTTCACTGCTAAACTCAGAATTCTATGCTTGCCACCTATTGATTTTGGGTTTTTTTTTCTTCTGGGGTGAGGGCGGTTCCTATCTTTCAACTTAATAAATGGGTATGTGTTTAATTTTTTACATGTTTTCTGTTTCTTGATTTCTGTCTTCTCTGAACCTCTTTCCAGGTAAGGCTTTCATTGATCGCAGACTGACAATGAACTAATACCTATATTTTACACTTGACTTTGCTTCAATTTAAATGCCTATCTTTTCTTGTATGTAAACCAATCCAATTAGAAACAAACAAGCAAACAACCAAAAAAGATGAACTTCCAAAATGAGCATCCTTGAGAGTGTGCCCAATCACTTGGTCACAAGCCAATTATTCACTTTCTGGACTTCCCAGGTGGCGCAAGCGGTAAAGAACCTGCCTGCCAATGCAGGAGATGTAAGAGACGCAGGTTCGATCCCTGCATCGGGGAGATCCCTGGAGTAATTCTTTCCAGTATTCTTGCCTGGAGAATCCGGTGGACGAAAGAGCCTGGCAGGCCACAGTCTGTGGGGTCACAAAGAGTCAGACACAACTGCAGGGACTTAGCACAGCACAAGACACGTGCATGGACTGAACGTTTGTAAAAACCTCAAAATTCACATGGCTCTTCCGGTTCCAGCCCATTTCAGGCAATGAGGACATGTTAGAAGTTAGAGACACAGCTAACAGTCCTTAAACTTCTTCATCTATGTCAAGGCCTGATAAGATGTCTGGCATATTATTAGGAGGTCTATAAATACTTTTAACCATTCCTCCTCCTTCCTTCACCCCAAATTTCTTCATTTACTACTTCCTATTTAACTTAAAGTTTTCTCATTGTAATGCAATCTCAAAGCTACATTCACATGCTCTCTCCTTTGTATCTCTGCCTAATTCAGTTAGACATTAACTCCATGATGTATATTGGTCAACTATATATTCTTGTTAAGTCCAAATTCAGATCTCATGATTTCACAACTGATTTACAGTAATAATTTCCTCACTTGACTTTATTTATCCATATATTTCATTTGCCAGTTTCCACTGACCTCAGTTTGAATTACTTGTCAAAAAAAACAAACAAAAAAATCCATATCTTCTTTTTAAAATTTTCAATAGCTCTCTTTTCTTTATGGAGAAAAATGTTCGTAATCCTTGATAATACCTGTTTGGCCTTCTACCAAATTGACAAATCCATACCTCTGAAGCTACTCCAGTGCTACAATTCATACCCTTCTTCAATTACAGCAGAATTGTTCTCTGTTCAAGCACTTTTTGGTAATGTTCTGTCTTCACTAAAGCTTTATTCTTTTCTGTCCCTGTCTCTCTTCTATGCTCTATTTTTTTTTTAATTTTCAAATTTTAAATAAATATTTTTTTACCCTAGGAAATATTCCTTTAGTTCTAATATTTAAAAATACTGTGTCCTGGGGCCTCCCTGCTGGTCCAGTGGTTAAGACTCTGCACTTTCAATGCTGGGGGTATCAGTCTGATCCCTGGTTGGGGAACCAGGATCCCATAAACCATGCAGCCAAATATAAATAAATAATAAAAATAAAAAATGCTGTCTCCTTACTCAGTGATATTATAGTATGCTTCATATAATCTTATTGAGCAATTCTTTCTTTTTTTCTTTATCTGTTGGCTTCACTGGGTCTTCGTTACTGTACAGAGGCTTTCTCCAATTGTAAAGAGTGGGGGCCACTCTCTAGTTGCGGTGTAAGGGCTTCACCGTGCGTGTCTTCTCTTGCTGCGGAGCACAGACTCGAGGGTCCAGGGGCTTCAGTGATGGTGCAGGTATGCTCAGTAGTCGTGCCTCGCGGGTTCCAGAGCACAGACTCTCTAGTTGGGGCATACAGGCCTCTGCCTGCGGCACGTGGGGTCTTCCTGGACCAGCGACTGAACCAATGTCCCCTGTGTCCCAAGGCTGACTCCTTACCACTGGACCATCAGGGAAGCCCTGAGCAATTCTTTCATTTGGCCTTGTTACTGTAATTATTTACTAACATATATCTGTTTTCTTCATCAGCACATTCCTAGTATATTCATCTATTTTGAAGGAATAACACATGTTATTTATCTTTGCTTATTTTTTAATATCTCTTCACAATGCTACATGGACCACCAATCAATGTTTTTGAATTTAATTGAATGCTTTCATATTTTCCTTCAAAAACGACCATGAAATTTCTTTAAATTCAAACCATAGAATGAAAATATAGAATCAGTATATTAATAGTAAGATCTTACATTAAATATGTTCAAAACTCTCTATTTTTTTACTATTTTTATAACATAGAAAATATTAAGGATAAAGGGAATTTCTTATTGATAAAGCTTATTACTTAATAGTAATGGCATCTAATAATTATGGAATTTTTATTTAATTATAGGACTTTTAATAAATTACTTCATCTGGTCTCTGCAAAGATCTTTCAGAAAAAAATACAGCAGTCTCTTTTATCTTCACTATATAGAAAAAGAAAAAAGGCTCAGGATTACTACTCAAGGTCATAGAAATAATAAGACCTAAACTGTATACTCAATTTTGTGACCTAATAGCCAGCTTAGCTTTCCTTCTATAACACAAGGACCATCATAGAAATATGATTATCAATTTGAAGATTGTTTTTCAGTAAAAAAATTCAGTGTGTTACTTAATAAGTTACAGGTCCTCAAGTGAAAAGAATGAACAACCTAAAATTTTAAAAACTCAATGAATCTGCTTTGAGTATATTAGTCCTTACTATGTGACACAGAAACTGCTTCTTTATGTGATCAAATTACTTTAAAAGGTATAACATGTTCTCTCTTAATGAATATTTTTATGTCATTCTACAATAAGCTTTGTAAAGTTTATTATAAAGAGTTTTGAGCTGCAAAAAGTATTAAACCAAATTATATGAAGGAAATCTAGGTAATAACATTAAATTTATTGCTGTTTATTTTGGGAATGGTAGCTATTCACTGGAATTTCATAAAAAAGAAAATATATGACTGATTATTCCTATTAAATGTTATGAAGTCTGGATATTTATCTTATGGCCTATGAAATGTGATAGGGAATCAATATGTAATGGTTAATTCTACTTTGCTTGAGGACTTGCAAGCAAGAGGAGCAAAGCAATGAAGGAAAGAAACTCCATTTTTATCTATTTTTAAAAGTCGAGGTGATACATGACAAAATGCAATGTCAATATTTATGTAGATATGGAGAAACACAAATGTGAGAAAACATTCTCAAAACTCGTTAATGCTTATAATTATAAACTTAAGCAAAAAGTCACGTTTCTGTTCATAATCTGTCAAAATCTCTAAATGAATTTCTGTTGCACTATGACTGCTATCAACATTAAGAACAGTAAAGTAGGCAAATTTGCCTACTGTCTGGTAGGCAAATTACCCATGCTCATTTTTAACAACCCTTTTGTAAAAAGTGCTAATTAAAACACATGGTGCTCCCCGACAATCAGTCAGTCATTATGCTTTATTTTAGCTCATAAAGATATGATGCGTAATCAGTTACTTCTTTTCAAACTAAATTTCAGGTACTACACCGGTGACTCAACAGTAGAGAATTCGCCTGCAGTGCAGGAGACACAGGTTCAATCGCTAGGTGGGGAAGATACCTGGAGAAGGAAATGGCAACCCACTTCAGTATTCTTGGCTGGAGAATTCCACAGACAGAAGAGCTTCAGTCTATATGGTCACAGGATTGGACACAGCGGAGTCAGCACGGCACAGCAGCACATTTGATATGATGATTGAGGACATACGTAAGACCATAAGACATTAATCAGGCCTATGTTTTATTCAACTCAGTCCTGACAATGGCATGACCACACACTGTCTAATCTAAACACATATAATAGGAGTGCAATGCGTGCGGTCTTCCCTGGTGGCCCAGATGGTAAGGAACCCTCCTGGAATGTGAGAAACCTGGGTGTGCTCCCTGGGCTGGGAAGATCCCTTGGAGGAGGTCATGACAACCCACTCCAGTATTCTTGCCTGGAAAATCCCCATGGACAGAGGAGCCTGGCAGGCTATTGTCCATAGGGGTCACAGAATCAGACACCACTGAGCAACTAATCATAGTACAGGACTCATGCTCAGCTGTGTCTGACACTTTGCAATCCCATGGACTATAGCCTGCCACGCTTCTCATTTTCCGGGAAAGAATACTGCAGTAGGTTACCATTTCCTACTCCAGGGGAATCTTCCCAACCCAGGAATTAAACCCGTGTCTCTTGTGTCTCCTGCTTTGGCAGGAGGATTCTTTTACCACTGTGCCACCTGGGGAAGCCTGAAACATGTACAATACTACAGGGAAATTTTAAATTGCTTTGAGAATAAAGAAATACATTTTTGGGAATGGAAGTTTAGGTCACTTTTGCCCTCTTACTAATGCTATTTGGAAAAGCTGGATAATTTATTTTAAAAAATGTGTAAAGATACTGGGAAGCTGCTAAGTCAGTGCTGTGTTTAAGGATCAAGACTAGAAAGAGAAGCCTGAAACCCAGCTGTTTTCCTCTAGTTAATTCTAAAATTATTAGACAAGAATCTGAGAAACTGACCCACTCTTTTGAAAATCCGTTTAAACCCATTTTCTTGGAAAAGTGAAAGCTGAGACAAATTAGCAAGTAAAATATTATGGATCAATATACTTGGAAAGGAGGGCAAATAAGTAGATCTTAACAGAAAGCAAAGGTTAATTGTAATGTAGTCTCTCCTAAGGGCCTAGTCAACTTCATGAAAAGCACTCAGCTGGCATGACCCAACATAATTGCTCCAAGGCTGGGAAAAGTCTAGGATTTTATATATCAATTTAACTAGTCATCAATACAAAGTATCAGTTCTTTCCACTTGATTTATATGTCCAAGGCAATTCTAATCAAAATTCTAGAAAATTATTTTCTTGATCAACAAATTAATTCTAAAGTTTATATGGAGAAGCAAAAGAATTAGAGCAGGCAACAGAACATTGAAGGAGAACAAAGTTGGAAGACTGATGCTGACATCAAAACTTACAGCAAAGCTACAGTAACCAAGACTGTGTGGTTTTGGTGAAAGAATCAATATAACAGAGTAGAGACCAGAAACAGACTGGTATAAATACAGTCAATTATCTTTAAAGAACAAAGGCAATACAATGGGACAAAAAAGGCTGAAACAATTGGTCATTAACATGGAAAAAAGTGAATCTAGACAGGAAACTCACAATCTTCACCAGTTAAAATGTGTTTTGGATCAAAATTTAAAAATGCAAAACTAACTTTAAAACCGCTAGAGATAATATAGGAGACAACCTAGATGACCTTACACACAGCGATGCTTCTTAAAATGTAACAGCAGAGACAATCCATGAAAGAAATAATGACTTCATTAAAATAAAATAAAAAAATCTGCTCTGCAGCTGACAAACTAATTAGAAACAAACCACTGATTGAGTGAAAACATTTGAAAAAAAACACATTTGATAAAAGTTATTAAAATATACAAAGGACCCTTAAAACTCAGCAGTAAGAATGCAAACAGCCTGATTAATAAATGGATCAAAGACTTTAATAGACAACTTACCAAAGAATATATACAGATGGCAAACAAGCATATGTAATGATGTGCCATATATTATATTATCAGCAAAATATTAAAGGGATCATTAGATACCACCACACACCTATCATAAGGACCCAAATCAGAAACACTGACAACAGAAAATACTGGCAAGGATGGCAACAGAAAATTTTATTCATTGTTAGTACCAGTAGTGTTAGTCACTTAGTCATGTCCAACTCTTTGCGATCCCACGGACTGTAACTAGCAGGCTCCTCTGTCCACGGGATTTTCTAGGCAAGAATACTGGAGTGGATTGTCATTCCCTTCTCCAGAGTATCCTCCTGACCAAGTCTCCTGCATAGCAGGCAGATTTTTTTTTTTTTTACCATTTGAGCTACAAGGGGTTTATTATACTCATTGTTAGTAAGGAGTTAGTGTTGCAAAATTGTACAACTTCAGAAGACAGTTTTACACTTTCTTACAAAGCTAAACATACTTCTACATATTAAATAATTCATCAGTGATTCTTGGTATTTACTGCATGACATTGAAAATTTCAGTTCGGTGAAGTTCAGTCGCTCAGTCCTGTCCGACTTTTTGCAACCCCATGAACTGCAGCACTCCAGACCTCCCTGTCCATCAACAACTCCTGGAGATGACTCAGACTCACGTCCAGAGAGTCGATGATGCCATCCAGGCATCTCATTTTCTGTTGTCCCCTTCTCCTCCTGCCCCCATTCCCTCCCAGAACCAGGGTCTTTTCCAATGAGTCAACTCTTCGCATGAGGCAACCAAGTTATTGGAGTTTCAGCTTCAGCATCAATCCTTCCAATGAACAGTAAACACAAAAGACCACACAAAGATATTTACAGTAGCTTTATTCATAATTGCCAAAGTTTCCAGGTAACATTTTATTATTGATTTCTAGTTTATTTTAAGATATGGAACATTCTTTGCATGATATCTGTATTTGTTGTTTTGCTCTGCGGCCCAGAAATATGGTCTACATTAGAAAATGCTATATGTGCAAATGAGAAGAATATATACTCTGTTCTTGTTGCATGGTGTATTTTATATTTAAAAAAAGTACAAAACTTAATTTAAAAATACTTTAATACTAAAATCCCACTAGTGATCTGAGCTTTCACCAAGTTTCAGTAGTAAGGCCAAAGACTGGTCACATATCACCGTGACAAATAAAATAGTAATTTAAAAGTTTGAAATATTGTGAGAATTAGCAAAATGTGACACAGAAATGCAGAGTGAGCAAATGCTGTTGGAAAAACCACACCTATACACTTGTTTGAGGCTTGACTGCCACAGACTTTCAAATTGGAAAAACGGTGCACTATCTGTGAAACTCAATAAAGCAAAGTGCAATAAAAGGAGGTATACCTGCACTGAAAATAGGTTTCTTCAATTTAAAATAACTTTCTCCTTCACTATACTCATTAAGAATTCTAAAGGTTAAGTCTTCACTAATTACAGAAATCTCTAAAATTAATCTACAGTAATAATTGTCATCTTCTAATATCCATACAATTGTCCTTTATTTATAACCACAGATTATTTTAAGCAACTAAGATACTCAACTAACTCTCAAAAGAACTCTGTATTTGGAGATATATTTGAACTCCAACCTCTAAATACTAGGCCAGACTGAATAATTTAAAATCTTCCATTCATTTGCATTTTTCCAAATTCATTCAAAAATCAAATACTTTAAAAAGACATTCCTGTATTACTATAAACCCTTTAGACTACTCAGTGAATGTTTAAAATGTGTAGGCTAAAACAAAACTAGCATACTGCTTTCAAATGTGTTAGCTTTGAATCACCCTATGGATCTCAAAATTCTTAAGCAAAATGAGAAGACTGTTTTTAACACAAATTAGAGTGCTGCATATTTTATTTCCTTCAGCAACCCTTATGTCAGTTTCACTTCCTAGCAAAAGCAAAGTCATCTCTGTTAGGATAAGCATTTGAACTGTCAGGATCTGAATGATTATACTGGACATAAGTAATTTTCATGTCAAAAAGCTATTCTACTAAGTACCATCAACACCTATTACACATACTGTTGAGAAATGTGGTAAAGCCTTTCTAAATGCATAGATCAATATTCAATGCCAGTCATATATGAGATGAATGATAGCCCTTTAAATCTTGATGTTTGGAAGCTTAGCCTACCTAGCTCCCTTTATCCAGTAGGGAATATTTAGATAATACGTGTAAGATAAGGCTTTATGTTCTCCAGTTATGCCTGAAGACATTTAGTAAGTTATTCTTTGGCACAGTAGATATATGTAAAAAATGAAAAGGCAATTCATATTATATAGACTCTTGCTCTAAATATTTAAGGACACTTTAAATATAGCATAATTTAAAACTTCAGTATTTTCTTTTAGTATTTTCAAAAAAGTGTAAAATTATGCTTTGAGTTTTTAAGTAATGATTTTAGATGCAAAACATTTCCATATAAACAAAAAAGGCAGAATTTCCCTGGTGCTACAATGAATAAGAATCTGCTGCCAGTGCAGGGGACACAGGTTCATTCTCCGGTCTGAGAATGTCCTACATGCTGCAGAGCACCTGAGTCCACATGCCACAACTGCTGAGTCTGCAATTAATTCAGTAAAAAAATTGCTGAAGCCTGGGCACCTACAGCCTGAGCTCCGCAATAAGAGAAGCCACCACAATGAGAAACCCATGCACTGCAATGAAGAGTAACCCCAGCTCACTGCAACTAGAGAAAGTCCACATGCATCAACAAAGACCTAGTGCAACCAAAACTATAATAAAGTTAGAAAACAAGGCATATCTGGTCAATCATATAGGTGTAGGTATGGTAAAGGTTGGTTTACCTATAGCCTAGACTAGCTTTTCTTTTTAAAAGGATATGAATCTATTAATTTTTGTTTCTCATAATACTGACATGAAGAAAATTCTATAAACCTAAGAAAACCTAAGAAAATTAGGCTTCTTTGGCTAAAGACTAAATTTACTAGTATCCAAGCTATATTTAATTTAGCAATTATCCTAAACAAAAGAAAACAGGCCAATTATGTAATGTTTGTGATATATATTCTGAAAACTAACTGTCTAGGTTAAACTTTTGCATTTTCATTAATATAACTACATTTTAACCATTTTCCATGGCCCAAGTGAAAATTAGCTTAGTAAGCAATTTGTAGTGCTTTTATTTATGTTATAGTGTTATCAGCTCTCATAAATGCAGAATTTTGAATCAAAATATAATTAAATATAATAATAATTAAATTTGGAAATTGAATAAGACGTTGCATATAAAATATTGTGTATAAAATCAGAGAGTGAATAAAAGATCAGACAGTTACTTCATAGAGCCTAGATTTCTTACTGCTTCTCATCACAAAATAGAAAATTTACTTTATATCATGTTAACACATTTATGGATACTCTCAAAAAGAACTGCATTGGATAGAGTTAAATAAAGAAGGAAGATTCTATTCAAGACTACCGCAAATACAGAGTGAGACTATTGTAATAAGGAGGAAAGACTGAACTCAGCTCTACGGAAACAAAGGACAACGTGGTTTTTAAAGCCTGGAGTGAGCGAGTGAAAAAGAAAAAGTAACGAAGAAAATTAGGGTTAAGGTAGGTTAGTGTGATTAGGTCATGTGTCTTTGCTAATTGGCACTCAGTGAAGCTGGCTTCCCTGGTGGTTCAATGGCAAAGAATCCATTTGCCAATGCAGGAGAGCTGAGCTCCATCTTTGATTCAGAAAGATCCCCTAGATAAGGAAATGGCAACCACTCCAGTATCCTTGCCAGGGAAATCCCATGGACAGAGGAACCTGGTGGGCTATAGTCCACAGGGTCACAAAGAGTCAGATGATTTAGTGACTGAACAACAACTTACTGAAGTTAGACCCCTGTCCTCACAAAGAGAATGGGAGAATTCTCTGTGTGAAAATAAGAATCTTATCTTTCTTGATGGTTACATTTTAATGGAATAGCTCCCAGATCCTTGGGAACAACATTACTGGGTTATGAAACTTGCAAGAGATTGGGGGATTTATCTCCATTGAAGAAGCTGAGAAAGAATTTGCAGTTACACATTTTCTAAAGTAAAGCTCTCAGTAAAAGGTGGTCAGAGCTAGAGTCAGAAAAAAAATAAAATAAAATAAAACTGTGTAAAGTTTAATTAAGCTGAAGAGGATGTTAAGGTCATCTTGGTCAATATTACATGCATTATTTTAGTTTATTACAAATAGTTTATGAGTCTGAATACAAGGATATAGGCTAAGAAGCTAAGTATTTAAAGATAACATTTGAGAAAAGAAAGTATGACAAGTTAAAGAAAAGATAACTTATACCCTGGAATATGTCATTCTGTATCCTACTCTCTTGTCACAGAGAATCACTATATATTGAATGGATGCTGCTGCTGCAGCTAAGTCTCTTCAGTCATGTCCGTCTCTGTGCGACCCCATAGACAGCAGCCCACCAGGCTCCTCTGTCCCCGGGATTCTCCAGGCAAGAACACTGGAGTGGGTTGCCATTTCCTTCTCCAATGCATGCATGCGTGCTAAGTCGCTTCAATTGTGTCCGATTCTGTGTGACCCTATGGACAGCAGCTCACCAGGCTCCTCTGTCCACGGGATTCTCTAGGCAAAATATTGGAGTGGGTTTCCATTTCCTTCTCCCTGAATGGATGCTACATTTATCAATTTGGTTTTTGTTTGCTATTGCAAGAGGAAGCAGAGAAGGCACAGACTGAGTGTAATAGAATGTATTTGCCAGAAGACTATGGTTGATTATTACATATAATTCTGATTTGGTAAGTTAAATGCATTTATTATGTTCTTGATTAATATTCTATAAATCTTAGGAAAAGACCAAGTTCTTGTGTTATGCCAGACTGTTCCCTGTTTAGGATAAAAAGGGTAAAGCAAAATTATAACTGATGAGACCTGAGGATTATGCTATTAGCACTACTTGGAATGGAAAAACAGCATGTGGGTTTTTTAAATAGTGAGGTCAGAGGTTCCAATAAACTGGCTATTTTAAGTCAAAATGCAGATATTACCAACTTAGGTGGTAGTATACATGCTCTGTGTTTGTCATCAGGGAGAAAGTTGAGGCAGTGAGCTAACTTTGTGGGTTTTCTCTTTGCTGCCTCGAGAAGAGATTTGTTTTAAAATCAATATAGTCAGGTCTCCATCAAGCCTTTTTTTTTTCCTGCTGTGTATCCATCAGTATTAAACAACTAGAAATCCTGATCACTACAGTCGTTATGCAGATGAATGAGTAATGAGTAGGAGAAGAGTCTATCATTAAATTGGTGAGAAACCTATCAGCTTAGAATCCCTTAAAAATAACAGACTTTTTTGTGTGCACTTATATTACTGTAACTATAGGAAAAAAGTAATAACAGGCTTCTGTCTGCTTTCTCTTTCCAAACCTTTCTAATTGCATCTAGAAGGAAAAGAGAGGCACTTAGGTCAGTGCTGCCTAGAAGAAACACAGTGCCGAGTACGCTGTATTCACATCTGTTTTTTGCAGTATAAACATCTGATCATGGTGCTCTTCTGCCCATAGCAAGCTCTTTTCAATGGAGATGGACTGAAGAATGGCTGATTCTCAGAGGAAAATGATAAAATTAAGAACTTTAAGTTATCAGGAAACAACTGTCTGAATTCCCACTGTATCCCATCTGGCAAGATTGTAGTTCTGAAGGCTTCCCTGGTGAAAGAAGAGAGTTTGGAATCAAGAGGTTTCCTTAGTGACACAATGTAAATATCTAAAATCAAGGTGTTTTTATGCTATTCTGGAAATCAAAATCTCAAGAAGTTAAAATCTCTGTATATTGCACTGAAGGTAACATTAAGACACAGATTAGAGTCAAGAACCAAGGCCAGAAAGATAAAAGCAAGCATATGAGAGTCACCGTTGAGGTTGCTGAGGTTCAGGGATCTTTGCATTTAATAGATAAAGTTCTGGGTGGCTGGACAGGTTGGATTTAAATAGAAAACAGCAGAAAGGACACCAATGTCCATATTATACCTCTAAAAATTAATAATCAACAGAAGTCCAGACTGTATAACCTATGTTTTCTGTATAACTCATATCCTTTCAAAAATACTGCACATAGCATTTACTGTGTATCAGATTTCACTACAGACAGTGGACAAACAGCAATGGCTGTGTAATAACCTACTCTTGAGGATATTGATACTTAGCATTGGAGACTCATTAATTTTCTATAGCTGCATAGCAAATCACCTTAGCAACTTAATTTGAAATCACGCATTTATTATCTCACAGTTTCTGTGGTTCAAGGGTCTGTTTCAGGAATCTGGACATGGTTTAGAAGAATCTCTCAGGGTTTCAAAAGGTGGAAAGCAAGGTGTCAGCCAGTTTGTGTTTTTATCTTTTAGGTTTACCCAGATTGATTTCAAGGTCACTTAAATAGAAAATTTGTTTCCTTGAGGTTTTAGGACTGAGAGCTCTGACTTACTGCCGCATTTTACCTCCTGGAATCTGCTCTCAGTATCTAGAGGCCAACCTCAGCTTCTAGAGGCCATCTGCAGTTCCTAGAGGCATCTCACAACTTCTTTCCACATGGAGCATGCTCAGCACAGTCACTTTGTTAAGTCAGCAAGGAAAATTGCTAGGCAAGTTTGCTACAACAAGATAGGATCTTATATAACGTAATGAGAGTGATACCCCGACACCTCTGCCATATTGTATTCAATAAAAACAATTCATCTCTCTGCCCATATCCAAAACTGTTAGTCATTTGGTCGTGTCCAATTCTTTGTGACCTCATAAACTGTAGCTTGCCAGGCTTCTCTGTTCATGGAATTCTCCAGGCAAGAATACTGGAGTGGGTAACCATTCCCTTCTCCAGAGAATCTTCCCAAATCAAGGATTGAACCTCAGTCACCTGTATTACAGGTGGATTCTTTACTATCTGAGCCATCAGGGAAGCCTATATCCAAGGGAGATGATTATATAAAGCCATGAACACCAGGCACCAGGGATCACTGAAGGCCACCATAGATAGAGTTTATCCTCCCTGGAGACTAATACAAATAGAAATGCAAATCAAAGAGCCAAGACAAACAAGGCCTAAAATGAAAACTACAGACAAGAAGGACCTAATTTGCTCTATGGAGAACAGATGAAAGAAGCCATCAAGAGTAGTAACCTCTTAATAGTATAATATAGAAAGGAACTACTCAAAATAAATAGTAATCTGGAATGACAAGAAGGGAGGTAAGATATTCCATAAAGTAAACTATGAGTAATAATGCCAAGTTTGAACATAATGACATAACAAAATAGCTACCAGAAGTATCAGACAGATGGACATAAATACCAAGACATCATTAAAATGTAGGTGATATAGGGCCATAGAAATAATTGATATTCAACTGTTTTAGAATTATAAAATTAGATATTTCACACAATTCAATCTAATACAAAAAGCTAAAATCCCTAGAGCACACTAAGTTCTTCAACATTTTTCCATCAGATACAGATAGATGTATGTTAGCAATTGCTAAGATTCTGAAATCTTCTTGTGTGACAAGTGCAATATCAAGGGAAATTTGTAATCAGGTAGATACCCTGAATGAATGGAGAACATTGTGTTCCCTCTGATTATAAGTCAATTTACTTGTTCAAATCTTTAGTCTTCTTAAGATGGTGAATAACAGTCTATGCAGTATGTATGAGAGGATATGACCTCGGTAATCTGGGAGGGTAAAGGAAGAGTTTAGTGTTTTGAATATGAATTAGGCAGAAGTAATGATTTTCAAAATGATTCCCAAGCACAGTTATATTTCAGTATAAAATTAGAAATAGTTATAGAAGGAGCTCAAGTCAAGGAGCATGTGCACATTGTCAATAAATTGAAATTGTCAAAAATTCATTGAGTTACAAAATTGAGAGGAAAAATTCTGAGTTATCAAATCAAAATTGATCCATGACCCTCCATCAGGGAAGCAATATTGTCAAGTACACAACTGAAGCAAATAAATGGAAAGACTTGGCCTTTTTAAAGGTCAAAAAATAACAAGCAACTCTAGACTAATTGATATTGGTGTGTTCATTGTAAATGATGGGGAGTGGGGGAAGGAATCAATGATGAGGAACCTGGGAGAAACTTCCAAAACAGATATGTCAGAAGAGATGGCAGGACTTAGACAGTGAGCACTGAAAGAAGCATAAAGGGAGAATAAGAATAAGGAAGCTTTGGCTGTTTGCTTAGTACTTGGGTGTTTTCGGATTTCATGAAAAACAGACGGTGGGAAAAGAAGTAGAATTTTTACCTATAACAGCTGAGGAAAAGCTTTTATTTCTTTTTATGCTAATTTATTGTCCATCAACTACCTCTCAGACCAGACTGAAATCACAATACCAAACCTCTGTGAGAACCAGTAAAGAACATAACCAAGAAAGGGTAGGTAAAAGGGCGGTCAAGGGCTTTAGGATTAGTTAATCCAGGGCAGGATCCCAGTCACAACTAAATTGTGTGAAATGTGGTAGCTATATAAAACTTTGATGTTCTAATTTCTCATACACAATCCTCAGTTTTGTGATATAGTTAAATGAAGTGTGTGTGCATGCTCAGTTGCTCAGTTGTGTCCGACTCCTTATTATCCCATTGACTGTAGCCCGCCAGGTTCCTCTGTCGATGGAATTTTCCAGGCAAGAATACGGGAGTGTTGTTATTTCCTTCTCCAGGAGATCTTCCTGACCCAGGAATCAAACCTGTGTCACCTGGGACTCCTGCACTGGCAGGCTGATTGTTTATCACTGAGCCAACTGGGAAACCCAACTGAAGTATAAAGTAATTGATACTGATGATAACAAGCACTCAGGAAGCATTATTTTTTTTTTTTTACAATGACAGAAGATTTAAGAAAGTTTCTATTGAACACCATTGAAGAGCCTGTGGCTGTACTTCACTGATCATAAATATTCATTTATACTGGCTATATTGAACATAACTTTACAGTCAAGAGTTCAGTGTTAACAATTTAAATAAAGACTTACATAAGTCCAGGTCTCACGCTCTTCTATTTCACATTTCTTATGTTAACCATGGAACTAGGTAGGTAGATATGATAAATAAATCTAAAGTAGATGAAGAAAACCCTGGTTTGAGATCCACGTGCACATAGGCACAGAAATATAGTCCACAGTTTAGATATGCACATCTTCAGTTGAAATTATCTTTGATCTATTAATTAAACAATTAATTGTTAGTTTTCACTGACAATATCTTGAGCAACTTAAGTTAACACAAGCATACCCAGTTACTGAATTGTCAGTTTTAAGGGGAAGATGCATAATGCATATAGCAATTTGCTGTCTATTTAGAGATGCCAGATGAAGAGTATTTTTGAAAAGAAAAGTAAGATAAATAATTTTCATCAAGCTATTCTCAGCTATAAATCCTGGAGATTTTATGAGAAAAATATTGTTCTATAAAATAATAAAATGATACATAATTTTACTTGTCATATGAGAGTTAAAATAATGGGTAATTTTCCACTGAATATTAAAAATGCACACCCTAAGAGAGATTTTCAATATAACATTTTAGCAAATTCTGAAAACCATGTTCCAGTTTCTTTCTAATCATTTTCAGGAGTAAGTAATAATACAAACCAAGACTCCAGTTTTGAAGTCTAAGTCTGTAAATGAAATTGCTAGAATGGTCAGTGAAATTTGCTAATTGCAAAACAAATGCATCAGATTTCAGAGGCTCACCATTTTTGATGGAAACACCTATCAGTAACCTGAAGCAACTCTGAAACATTAAAATATGTATATGTGTATAGAAAGAATTACTGGTTCTGAGATATTATTTTGGGTTATACTAGAAAATAAGTACATGGTTTTCACATTTCACAGTGCATCAAAATTAATAATAATAACATCAACAAGTATAGCTAACATACTGAATGCTTAATAGGTGACATGATATTTACTGAAATTAGCTGTACAATAGTCTAACTAGTTACTATTATCTTCATTTTTATAGATAAAGAGGTTATAAGTCTCTCACTTGAGACAAAGACCTGGTCATCTGTATTTCCTATGTGATTCCCAGATGGCACTGATGAAAATCAAATTTGTAGAAGTTGCCCAAGTCATATTTTGTAAGAAAATTAAAGACATACTGTCACTAAAGCTTTTCCTCAAGACTTCTATGTGAATCATGTCTACATACAAGAAACATCTCTAATTATGTTGTATTCTTATAAGTTCAGTCAACTCATGATCTAAAAACTCTCTAATTCAATGTGTATTTTAAAGTTCTGAATATTTGTCAGGCTTTCAAGAAAAATGCTGAACATGCTCTAATTAAGAAATTCCAGGGACCTTCTTTCCTCCAATAGACTATTTTTTTTTCTGAGCACAGTTTAATACAAGATATATATTTTGATCTGAAATATGATACATAATTCATGGTTTTATTTTGCAATTAACATATGAAATGTGTAACTTTCACTCTGTAATTACTTCAAGTCAGTATATCAACAAAACACATAAAAGTTCACATACACAAAATATTAGTCTATTAAAATTTAATCAACAAGAAGAGTAAAGTGTTATATTAAAGTAGCCAATAAAATTCCATCCCACCAGATTCAGATAATTTAAAAAAGTAGTCAGGCTTATTCAATAGCCTGAAGTTTAGCAGGTTTACTGCCTTGAATCCTTAGTCCTTGAGAACATGGACTGTTTAAACACCTTGGAGAAGGAAATGGTAACCCACTCCAGTATTCTTGCCTTGAAAATCCCATGGGCAGAGGAGCCTGGCGGGCTACAGTCCACGGGGTTGCAAAAGAATCAAACATGACTTAGGGACTCAACAACACCTTAAATATGTAGTATTTTCTTCAGCTTGTCCAACACTTTGCGGCCCAGTGGACTATAGCCTACCAGGCTTCTCCATCTGTGGGATATACCAGGCAAGAGTATCAGAGTGGGTTGCCATTTTCTTCTCCGGGGGTTCTTCCCAACCCAAGGATCAAACCCAGGTCACCCGCATTGCAGGGAGACACTATATCCTCTGAGCCACCAGGGAAGCCCCTCAGTCTATGCCTTACATCCTTACTCAGACATAGTCTACTGAGATTTTGACCTACCAGTTAAAATTAGAAAAACATGAAACAAAATTATATTCAATTTTAGTTTCTAAATCTAATCTCTATCTCTTTTTATCTCCCCACTCCTTTTCTCTTTTCTCTATCTCTTTCACACAGAATCGCAAAGTAAAACTAAAGGAGGCTTCAGTAGCTATTTAGGAACTTAGAAACAAATGCAAAAAGGAAGCAAGTAAGTATAAAATTGCTTACAAAATTCAAGTCAATGTGGGTATATATCTTTATTTTCCATCACAATGTCATAATTACATACATATATATATATATAATCCATATATGAAACTTTTCTGAAAAATAAAAGTACATATGGCCAATGTGATTTGAATTTTCAGAGGCAACCATAGTAATTAGAACCAAAGTTTGATACAACTCTCCACTGTTAGTTGGAGTATCCAATGTTTGTTTACTGTCTGTATCAGTGGCTACTAAAATTCGGATAATTATTAACCATTTCTTAACATTATTCTTCAGGCATCACACATGCCAAATTGAGTGCAAAGTGGTACATGTTCAAGAGAGGATTTCATAATTGAAATTTTAAACTGAACATACATTTTCAAGATACTTTTATCTTTTATTACTTTTTAAAAAAATGTTATGGGAGTAAATTATAATACCACAGAAACTTTAAACTTAAAGGGGCCTTCAAGAATATCTTCTGAGAAACCCTGAGCTTAGAGACTAGATTTGAGCTTATAACAAAGCTAGCGAGCTGCAGTGGTAACGAACACTCTAACATTTAGATTTCCAGACAAAGCCTTGCTGGAGTTACCCTCTTCCATATGCTTTTATCCCTCCTTCCTCTAAGGTTGAGAGCAGCAATAAAACATACCGGATCTGTTGCCTGGACAACTGCAGTGGTCTTCAAAAGTTATCTTTGGTTTCAGCCTTGATATACAGAAAATGGATTCAAAGGAATACTCTGAACTTCAACCTTCAGAGAGAATATGTGGGTAATTTAGGTTGGATCATGTACTTGTCCTTGATTTTAGAGTATAGCTATCAGATAATGTCTATTGCTTATAAGAAAATGAGTTAACATGTGCTCATATTTCACTTTGTGTGATATACTGCTCTAATGATTTCTATGTTTCAGTCCACTTAAATATTATATAAATCAATAAAACTGGTGCTATTTTAATACCTCTAAAGAAAACTGTGACACAAACTAAAAATACTAAATGTCCACTGTCCCTTTATATCATTTCAAGGATACATTCTTGTGAAAAGATTCTGAATTTGAGGTTGACCTTTATTAAGGTCATGTCAATAAGACTAAATAATTATAATTACATCATAGGACACTTCTTCTCAAGTCCAATTCAGCCACCTCTGTGGCGGATATTATTAAATTATGTAGAAAATGGTCATTATTTCAGTGTCAATTACCTAGACGATTTGAAATTGAATAGACTCAGATTTAACCATTGCTTTAGGCGAGTGGTTGACATGAGATCATTCTGAAATCATATTTTTGCCCAACATCTTGTAGCTAATTGTGAAAGAATGGTTGAAGATGCTTTTTTGTTTATGTGGTTGTTTTTTTCTATTTTTAATGTTGGAAAATTCAAAATCTTGGAAAAGCAATTTATGAGAGATATACATCAATAATAATCTATAGTTAAATAATGAAAAAGTGTCTAATACAGATACTATTTCAGATGAATGAAAAAGTGTCTAATACAGATACTATTTCAGATGAAGCTCAAACAAAGCTGGGATAAACCCATGCATGTATGGTCACCTAATCTATGACAAAGGAGGCAAGGATATACAGTAGACAAAAGATAGTGTCTTCAGTAAGTGGTGATTAGTAAACTGGACAGCTGCATGTAAAAGAAATAAGTTAGAACACTACCTAACACCATACACAAAAATAAACTCAAAATGGATTAAAGTTCTAAATAAAGGCCAAATACAACAAAATTCTTAGAGGAAAACAAAGGCAGAGCACTCTCTGGCATACAATTGTAATGGTATCTTTTTGGACTGATCTAGTGTAAGGAAAATAAAAACAAAAATAAACAAATGGAACCTAATTAAATTTAAAAGCTTTTCTATAGCAAAACAAACAAACAAACAAAAAAGAAAACACACAGAATGGGAAAAAATATTTGCAAGCAATTCAGCTGACAATGGATTAATTTCCAAAATATACAAGCAACTCATTCAGCTTGATATAAAAAAAATCAAACAACCAAATCAAAAATTGGTTGAAGATCCAAACAGACATTTCTCCAAAGAAGTATACAGACAGCCAAAAAGCACATGAAAAGATGTTCAATATCACTCATTATTAGAGAAATACAAATCAAAATCACAATAAGGTATCACCTCACACAAGTCAAAATGACAATCATCAACAAATCTACAAAAAATAAATGCTAGAGAGGGTGTTGAAAAAAGAGAACCCCCCCATACTGTTGCTGGGAGTGTAAATTGGTACAACCATTATGGAATACAGTATGGAGGTTCCTAAAAAAGGAAATATATAACTATCATATGATCCAGGAATCCCACTTCCTGGTATATATCTGGAGAAGACCATAATTTGAAAAGATACAGGTACCCCAATGTTCATTGTAGTACTATTTACAATAGCTAAGACATGGAAATAACCTAAATTCCCACTGACAAAGCAATGAATAAAGAAGATCTGCTACATATATACAAGGGAATATTATTCAGCATAAAAAAGGACAAAATAATGCCATTTGCAGCAGCATGTATGGACCCAGAGATTATCATACTAAATGAAGTAAGTCAGACAGAAAACCAAATATCATATGATATCAGTTATATGTGAGATCTAATAAAAATGATACAAATGAACTTATTTACAAAACGGAAACAAACTCACGGATTTTGAAATCAAACACAGCTGCCAAAGCGGAAACTTGGGGAGACAAATTAGGAGACCAGAATTAACATATATACACTACTATATAAAAATAGATAACTAATAAGGACCTACTGCATAGCACAGGGTGTGTGTGTGTGTGTGTGTGTGTGTGTGTGTATGCGTGATCAGCCACTCAGTCGTGTCCAATTCTTCGCAACCCTATCGACTGTAGCCTGACAGACTCCTCTTTCCATGGGATTTTCCAGGCAAGAATACTGGAGTGGGTTGCCATTTTCTCCTTCAGGGGATCTTCCCAATCCAGGGGTCAAACCCATGTCTCCTGTGACTCCTGCATCATAGGTGGATTCTTTACTGTTGAGACATCAGGGAAGCCCAGAACTCTAGCCCATAGCATCAGAAAATTCTGCTCAAAATTCTGCTCAATATTCTGTAATAACTGATATGGGAAGGAATCTGATAAATAATGTGTAATGGATGGCTCATGACAAAGAGCAGTGAGCCAGATGGGTGGGATAGATGGGTGACCTAGATGAGGGGGAGGGTGTCCAAGAGTGTGTGGCTACAAATAGCTGATTCACTTTGCTGTACTGAAGCATTGGAAAGCAACTCTACTCCTAGTTTTTGCTGTTGTTTTTTTTTTGTTTTCCCTTAAAGCAGGTAGTAATATGTAATACTATAATTGTACTGTTTTGTCTCTGAAGCATGGGATTGACAGTAAATGAGCAACCAGCAACTGTTCTTCTTTATCACAATGTAGACTCTACTTTGCTAAAGATGATCATTTTCACATGTGAGATTCTTGATGGATACTGTTAGCAGCTCATGTGTACACCATTTATCATCTTACCTTTTAAATCAACATCATAGGTGATGAATTTCTACTCTAATTTGTATATATTCATGTTCAATGAAAGCAAAATTAGTAGGTCAAATTCTCCTGAACTGATAGAGATGGGGGTGGGACAGTTTTAGATGACTCTTCAGTTGATAAAAAACATTTATTATAATGAAACTAAATTTAGAGATTTCATCTTATGCACATATGCCTACTGCAACAAAGTAAGCCAAGTGAAGAAAACTGTGACATACTTAGAAGACAGTAGAAAACGATTGAGACATTTTTCAACATTATGAATTCTAAGAACTGGTTCTTATTATAGATGTTACTTCTAAAGTATTTATGTTTGGCTTAGGCACAATTTTAATGAGGTAAGACAAGGTATTAATTAATCTGGATTTACTAACAGTGACTAGTAAAAAATGTTTTAAGGTACAATATCTGCATTTTCAGTTACCATAATTTAAAGAGAATTTTGTTATTATTTTTAAAGTGATTCCAAAGTTTCTTTTCTTTCTTCTTTCATATATAACTATTTAAACAGAATGATACATCTCTACATCTTATAATTAAATGACGATTTTATAAATTACTCATGTATTTATTTCTAAAGTTTCATTTGTTTATAGTCATTTTAGCATTAATCCATGAATCATCTTCCTATTCACTTTTATGTACACCTAACCTAACTTTTGGAGAAGGAAATGGCAACTCATTCCAGTATTCTTGCCTGGAAAATTCCATTGAAGGCTACTACAGTCCAAGGGGTCGCAAAGAGTTGGATGTGACTGAGCGCAATCTAACTTTTAAGAACGGAGATATGTACTTAAAATATTAAAATTCAACTAATCATGAGCCCCTAATAATTTTACACTGGAAATGTACCCTGTCTTACAGGATCGGAGGCCACATGGAACATTCTGTGTGCTTATGAACTGGTAATACTGAGATGTCTCTGAACCTGCTCAGGTTCCTCACCTTGGCTACCACTGCCCTGGTCTAGAAACAACAATACGTGTCTCAGAGTAATATCATTAAGATTAAGAAATGTATGTGAAAGTGTCTAGTCCATTACCTGGCATAGGGGATACTCAATAATTTTTAGTTAAATGCATCTACAAAAGACAAATTTTGTTATGAAGGAAAAGGTCTCAATTTCTTGAAGCATGGGCAGGGTTGAAGGGATACTTCTGGGCAAAAATAATGAAGATTCAGAGAATAGCACTGAAAGGGGAAATTGTTAAGATTTAAATCTACTCCTGAAGTGGAGTAGAGCAGGTCAAAGGCAGATTTTTGACTACCACTGAATGGTGTGATGACATAAATGTCTCTCTTTATGTACACAAACTCCAATGCCATGATACCCTACTGTTGGAGATATGTAATATAGCAAAGAACTTGTGGATAATACTACTTTTAACTTTCTATATTGAAGTATAATGTATACAGAACAAAATTCACCAAGCTTAATTTTACAGTTAGATGAGTTCTGGGAAATGTACATTTCACATAAATACCACCACAATCACAAAACTGAACATTTCCATCACCCACAAGCTTCTTGATATTTCTCTGCAATCAGACCTCTATCTTCCATCCCAACGTGACGGCCCTTAGCAACTACTGGCATGATTTCTGTCACTAGAGTTTTGACTTTTATAGAATATTCATATAAATGGAATTACAGAGTATGCAGGTTTTTTGGTGCCTGGCTTTTGTCATTTAACATGCTTTTTTGTTCATCCTTTTTGTTATCAATAAGTTGTTCCTTGTAACTGCAGAGTAGAATTCTATTGATACAACTGTCCTGACTATCTGGCTTATTCTCAGGAGGTTTTCTCTATTATGAGTAAAGCTATTATGAACATTTAAGTACAATTCTTTGTGTGAACATTATTTTTATTTCTTTTGGATGAATATATAGAAATGTGATTGCTAGGTCCAGTATTAATTTTATGCCAAATTAATTTGCCAAAATTCTTTCCAAAGTATATGAAGCAATTTTGTTTCAACCAGAATCAAAGAGTTCTGTTAGCCTCTTCTTCTGACACTTGTATTTTTACTGTCTCTTTAATTACAGCTAATCGAGGGGACATACAGGGGTAACTATTTCCAGTTCCCCAAAGCTTTATAATATTAATCATGTTTGCAATTGCTCACTTTTCATTCTTTTTTTTTTCTTGCATGAAATACCCACCAAAAGTATCCATCCAATTTTTGAGGATTATTTTTTTTTCAAATATCTAGGTTTGGGGAATTCTTTATATATTCTGGACATAAGTCTTCCTCAGAATCATGCTTTGCAAAATATTCTGCCTGTTTTTGGTTTGTTATCAAAGCATCCTTTGAAAAAAAAAATTAATGTTTCAGAAGTTCAATTTATTCTTTTACATTGTATTCTTTTGTTTAATATTATAAACCTTTGCTAAAAATAAAGATCACATAGATTTTTCTGTTTTCTAGTTTTAGTTCTTAATTTAGTACTCTTGAGTAATTTTTATTTACTGTTGTGTATGTGAAAGGTAGAGGTATGTTTCTTTTTTTCTTTACATGTGTACATCCATTTTTCTAACATCACATGCATAAAAACTACATTTTTCCCTAATGAATCACCTTGACAGCTTTGTCAAAACATCAATTGACCACAAGTATGTGAATCTCTTTATTTTATTCCATTGACCTTGATGTGTGTCTTTATCACAAACATAATGCTGTCTTCATTATTTTATGATAAATATACTTCATTCATCTTAGTCTTGCTTTTTGTATTTACTTTGCTTATTCTCAGTTCCTTTCAGTTTTCATATACATTCTAGAACAAATCAATTTATATGAAATGTTTTCCTAAGATCATGATTGGAATTTTGTTGCTTTTATAGTTCAATATATAATTTATCTTAACAATACGGTATTTTATAGTCCGTGAACATGCTCATCTCTCCATTTATTATGATCATGCTTTTCTGTCAGCAGCATCTTATAAATAGTGTTGAGGGTACAGTACTGAACATGTTTTGTGAAGTTTATCTTTAATTGTTTCATAATTTGGTGATACTTAATGACTTTTTCAAATGCAATGCCCAATTGTTCCCTATTAGTGTAACATGTTTGTGTGTGTGTGTGTGTGTGTGTGCCTTAAATACTACCCTGTTAAACTAAACTATTACTTCTTGTTGTAGATTCTTTAAGATTTTCTTCTAAATGAAGAGATTATGTATCATCTGATGTTTCACAGATTCCAACTGATAGAAGCTAAAGTATTTTTTCAAGGTTTCTGTATAAAAGTAACTGAATGTTTAAGTGAACAAACTAACATTTTTTCATCACTTATGTTCCATAGTGAATATTGGTTCAATAACTAGTTCCTTATCAAATAGCTAGAGAGTATGAAAGCTGGAAGAGAAACTTTAAAATCAGTTTGTTTGAGTCCAAAGTTTTGGTAATTTTATTTGCAAATTTTCTTTACATTATAAAATCATTATGCTGTTCACCCAAGCCTGGAGGAAGAAAATATGCCAGGATTTGAAGTAATTAAGGTTAACTTGGTAATGCTTATGGAAATACTTATTAGTTTGGGGGTTTTACTGATATTTCAATTAAGCATGATAGCAATACAAAATTAGTTTTCCTTTTTACTTTAGTTTTATGATGTATGAAAACTACACAGATTAACTCATTTTGAAAATAATCACTGAAGCTCTAAAGTGCTATTTTAAATAATTAACCATCTCCTTACTTTGTCACCTTTGTATCAAAACATTTCCAACTCTAAGCTAATCCAATAAAGATAATGTTTTGTTATACATGTGTCTGTCTATAAAGCCATATAAAAATTAAAAGCAGAATTATGATTTAACTATGAAAATTTTATATCCAGATGGTAAAAGCTTGAATACACTCACACACAAATGCACCCTTTATTTTGGGTTATAACAATTACATTATTAAAATGTACCTTTAATATTATAATACATATTTAACTATTTAAAAAGAACTTTATGTATTGTTTCTCATTAAATCTACATTAAGTCCTGTAAAATACAAAGAGGTGAAGTGACTTACCCAAGACTAAAGAGAATGGCAGAGTTGGAACAAGAGTCCAAGCCTTCCATTTTACGGCAGTTGCTTTCATTCATTCTCTTTCTCTCATTCCTTCTTTGGAAAAAAGTCAATGATTTCAGTGAAAGAAAGGTTTCTATTCCCTGGATATTCTTGAACAAAATATGTCTGCATAATTTTTCATGTATTTTTTCTTTCTAAATCCTCACCACAACATTTTTGGATAGTAACATGCTGATTAGTGCTGTAATGTCAAATATATGACAAACATGTTAATACTAACTGGAGAATGTATCATTAGCATGCTGTTCTACCAAATGTGAAGTTCAATATTAATAAAAAAAAAATTATACTGCTAGCATCAAGATTATTATTAAAGCAAAAAGTTAACTGTTATAAATAATAACTGAGGTGGGAAACCTACTGCAAAAATAATGTATTTGCGCTCATGGACTGTCTCTTCTGAAAAAATGAGTATGAAGATAATCATGCAGTACTATATATTTGAAAGATATAATGATTAACTTATTAGATTAGGATGAGGTCCTCAAGAAGCATGAATGGTCATAAGATGATTGTCAAAATGACTTCTAAGAAAGGTGGAGTCCTCGTAACGTGAAAGTGCCTGAGAGCTGTGCTCTGCAGGTCATCTGCTCAGAACAATGCAAGGGACATAAAGGATCACCAACAGCGGTCTGGTTGCTCTATTCTTCATCCAACATTATTCATGATTAAGAAATATTTCACAAATACAGTTTTGAAGAGGCTACATATTCAGCCTGGAGGGATGTGCCCTTTTTCCAGAACCTAAAGATCAGCACTGAGACAGCCCCATCAGGATTTGTGAGGAACCTCACAAGGCATCTTCATATTTCATAGATTCCTCCTGAACCACAGCCTGGAACTGCTGCAGTGTGTTCTCAAAACTGGCAACCTTCCGAGTCACATGGCAAATAGATTAGAGGAGTATTCCAAACAGTGTCGTACACAATCTTACCAGAACTCAAAAGAAGCTGATCAAACACTGTGCCTCTTTTAACTGTTGGAGATTCAAGATGAAATATATCGCCCCCTCCTTTTTAAGAGGGCTTCCCAGGTGGCTCAGTGTGAAAGAATCTCCTGCCAAGCAGGAGAGGTGCGTTGGATCCCTGAGTCAGGAAGAGCTGCTGGAGAAGGAAATGGTAACCCACTAAGTATTCTTGCCTGGGAAATCCCACAGTCAGAGGAGCCTGATGGGCTACAGTCCTTATGGTCGCAAAGAGTTGACTATGACTTAGTGTTTAAACAACAGTAAAACCTTTTTTAGAGGAGTTATCCCAGAATGATCACATCCTATATATTCCCAGCATGCTGGGAAAGATTGAGAGTAGGAGGAGAAAGGAGCGGCAGGGATGAGATGATTGGATGGCATCATCGACTCAATGGACATGAATTTGAGCAAACGGTGGGGTATGGTGGACAGGGAAGCCTGACGTGCTGCAGTCCAAGGAGTCGCAGAGTCAAACACGACTGGGCAATTGAACAACAAAGTTAGCAGAAGATTAACAATGGGTCCCCTGGCCTATGCAGTAAGAACTATTATTGAGGAAAAGGCAAATGGAGGTCTTTAAAGCTTCTCTCCTTTGGCAGATTAATGAAACTGAAACAACATTTTATCACAGATGCAGTGACAGAAATTAGAACTGCTCATAATATGCAGACTTAAAGAATGCAGCACGGATGCTGCCCATCATATTTGGTTTTATTTTATCAAAATTACTTATGCAAAATCCTAATGAATTATGGCAGAAGATAATTAAGTTAAACTTAAAAATAAGTTGTGGTCCCAATTTGCACTGCCTCCCTTGATGTAGTATCTTCTACAACATGTTATTACAGCCTCTAGCATTTTTTATTCAGCTGTTGATCTGGTGAATTCCTTCTTTTCAATCCCATCAAGAAAGAACATCAGACTGTAGCAATCATTTTCATTTTTGCACTGTGGCAGAGTTAACTCTCCCTGCTCTCTGTCTCTATATAGTTTGTATAATATTTTTTCATATTGACATTTTGACAGAACGTCTACTGCTGCACTATCTTGATGACACTGTGTTAATAAGACCTAACAATCAGCAAATATTCCTGATACACTGATAAGGCACCTGCATACCAGTGGTTGAAAGATAAGCTTTTCTACTATCTTTCATGATCAGTGTAATATATAGGATGTGAGCAATCTGGGATAACTCCTCTAAAAAAGGTTTTGCTGGTGATTAAACACTAAGTCATAGTCAACTCTTTGCACCCCTAAGGACTGTAGCCCGTCAGGCTCCTCTGACCACGGGATTTCCCAGGCAAGAATACTGGAGTGGGTTGCCATTTCCTTCTCCAGCAGATCTTTCTGACTCAGGGATCCAACGCATCTCTCCTGCTTGGCAGGAGATTCTTTCACACTGAGTCACCTGGGAAGCCCTCTTAAAAAGGAGGGGGCGATATACATCATCTTGAATCTCCAACAGTTAAAAGAGGCACAGTGCTTGATCAGCTTCTTTTGAGTTCTGGTAAGATTGTGTACAACACTCTTTGGAATACTCCTGTAATCTATTTGCCATGTGACTCGGAAGGTTGCCAGTTTTGAGAACACACTGCAGCAGTTAAAGGCTGTGGTTCAGGAGGAATCTATAAAATATGAAGATGCCTTGTGAGGTTCCTCACAAATCATGATAGGGCTGTCTCAGTGCTGATCTTTAGGTTTTGGAAAAAGGGCACATCCCTCCAGGCTGAATATGTAGCTTCTTCAAAACTGTATTTGTGAAATATTTTTTAATCACGAATAATGTTGGATGAAGAATAGAGCAACCAGACCGCTGTTAGTGATCCTTTATGTCCCTTGCATTGTTCTGAGCAGATGACCTGCAGAGCACAGCTCTCAGGCACTTTCACGTTACGAGGACTCCACCTTTCTTAGAAGTCATTTTGACAATCATCTTATGACCATTCATCCCCAGAGGTGGATGGTCATTTGCCGAGTATATCTGTCGAGTAACTATATCTATTTCAAGGGCTATTGGATGTAGTTTATGGTGAGAACTAATATCAAGAGATTCTAAATACTGTCAAGTGTGGGTGTTAGTCGCTCAGTCATGTCTGACTCTTTGTGATCCCATGGACTGTGGCCTATCTGTCTCCTCTGTCCATGAGATTTTCCAGACCAGAATACTCGAGTGGGTTGCCATTTCCTTTCTCCAGGGATCTTTGTGACCCAGGAATCCAACCCACGTATCCTTCATCTCTTGCTTTTCAGGTGGATTCTTTACCCACTGAGCCATCAGGGAAGCCGCCAAATATTGTCATGCTCCCCTCTTACAGTGAGATTATACAGAAACACTGTGGTTTGGATGAGGACTCGGTCCAGGTCCAAGACCAGGTCATAAGAATTCTGTAAGTTAGATCCAATCGATGGCTATTTCACCTAATCCTTTACTCCAGATAGAATTACTCGACGAATGACCCTCCCCCTCTGGGGAACAGCTACTCCTTATATTCTCTGTAACATTACAAGTTTCTTCCTCAAGAGAACACAGTCTCTTCCTTTGACATTCTCTGACTTTTAATTTTCTCTTTCTTATAAACCCATTCAACATACAGAGTAGCTTAGCCATCATTTTAAGCATCTACTTTGCTACTCAAAGCGTGGGGCCTGGGACCAAATGCCTTTTCATTACCTAGAAGACTTGTTAGGTCACTTAAACTTACTGAATCAGAAATCTGCAGTTTTATCGACATCCTTAGGCATCCCCTAAGTATATTAACATTTGTGACATGCCAGTTTCAGGCAAACATTGGTCATGTGTGTTAACTAATATTTCTAATTCCGTCATTTTTATCTCTAAAATAAGATACAAACTTAGCTAAGGATAAGAACTTAAAAAAAATCTTTTATGCTCTGAAAAAAATGCCTTAAGATAACAAGTTACTGAATTAATAGCTTAATCAATGATTTTCAGTTACATGCTATTAATGTATGGAACCTATCATAGTGGAGTTTTAATTCATAAATGATGGATTCATGCACTCAAAGTCTCCCAAGTATGAGTGTACTTTTTAAACACTTTACAGAAATTGGCACTTTCTGTTGCCTATACATTATGGATTCTACAATGCACCAAGTTTACTCATAAGACGTTCTACTAATACAAGATATCATATAACTGTAAACAGAGAAATATAACTATTGTTCTATAGCTAAGAGTACTTGAAGTAGAAGATTCTTTGCTCAGAAAGTAATGACTGAAGTACATTTTGAAACACAAAAACCAACTACCAATTATATAAAATAACAGTCTTTATCTACTTAATGATATGGCAAATTAGATGGAGATTCTTGCATCCCTTGAGCTCAATTAAATCAGTAGACTTGTTTTGTGTTTTTAAATTGTAAGATAACTTTTGTTTAACAACATTCAACCACATTTTCCAAATAAACCATTGAGCATTTTTTTCAAGACTCTGTGTGTTGTAAAACAAAGATTTTTTATTCATTATTATGCTCAAAATGGATTAACTGGAAAATAAACTGTGTATTACGTTCCAAAAATAGACTTATAGAATAAAAGGATACTCTATATATATTAAACACTGGTAAGTTATATCACATATATGCAAACAAATGTAAATGTAAACATATCTATATCTAGGAATACATAAATAGGGATACATGTGATAAGGAGACAGATATAGCCATCTATACACAAAGACATAGATATAATCAATATATTTAAAGTCTCTCTGTTACAAAAGTTTTAACTTGGTTATCATTATTGAAGTTACAAGTCAATTCTCCTCATTTGACTCAGAGAGATACTGAGGTGCATAGGAGTGAATTACCTCTTAGGAAAACATTAAGCCAGTAGCAGAATCAAATCTAAATTGGTCTTCCCAACACCTAGCATGGTAATCCTTTCTCAGGTTCCCTTTTTATTCAAGAACTTTCTATTATGGCTCTTTACATTGCTTAATTAACATATATTTTAAAAGTCTGAAAAAGAAAGTAGGCGCTACTGATAAAACATGGACTCATTTTAGTGTCAAATAATCAAATACTTTTTGCAGTGTTCTCTGCTTTTAACAGCCCAGTGGGATTCATTCTGCCACATTATTCTTCAGAGTAATAAGTGTCCTAATTGCATGTGAAATGTTACACTGCATTAGTATGAAGGTATAATCAATAAATGGCCAGTTCATCCAGTATTTTGAAGACTCTGCAGAATGGAAGGTCATGCCTGATGGGAATACAATAGCAAGAGTGTCACCAAGTGATTACAGCGATTCCACAGTAATTAGAGTATTACTTTTACTTAGATGCAGTTCTTAACTTGCTTACTACCTAAAGTAAAATTTAATATGAAACTCTTCTTGCTTTAAATATTTTATCATCAACCCAATTCCTAATTGAAATGTAAAATCAGTACCTCACTATAAATGTCCTTGAAGTGTAGTCCATTTTGAGTCTATGAGAACAGTGGGTATATACCTTTCAAGAAGTGATGTTGTTGAACAACTTAAGAGGCATACAGTCAAATTTCTAAGAATTTTTTCAATAAATTCTTATTGTATATCTCAGCAGAGTGCTGAATTCAGTATGATAGGTCACAATGAATACTGCAGCCAACAAATTTAAAAAGTAATAGTAATAATAATAATAATGGTAATAAACAATAATAATTATTACTATAACAATAATATAGTAATAATAATAAAATATATCATTTAATTGCATTAACAAGTTTTTCTCCCTGGACAATGCAATCTCAATTATATAAATGTGCAAACTGAGATAAGGAAAAGTTAAATAATACATTCAACTGTACGAATATTCACAATTTGAACTCATTTATTTGCAAGAAAAGTATTCTATATTTATGTCAAATCTGAGAACATTTTTTTCCTGTTCACAAAGCTTTCATTACCTAGTGATGGGTGGAATACACAGTCAACAACACAACTAGGAACATTTAGCAGAATATATAAAGATTTCAGTTCAGTTGCTCAATTGTGCCCGACTCTTTGAGACTTTCAACAAAACAGTAAGTGAACTCTATAAAAGTCACATTTAAAGTTGACTTTAGTAAATGTAGCTAAATATTCCCAGATAAGGTAATATTTGACCTTAGATTTACATGGTGAGTTCTTATGGACAAACAAAAAAAAAGTCAAGTGTATTTCCATGATATTGAAGGCTATGAGGAACAACAAGTCAAGAAATGTCCGGCATTTCTTAATACTGGCATGCCCGAGTATTAAGAAGCAATTTGGTACCTACAAAACACAAGATAAATAAAGAACAGCAGAAGAAGAGGGTTCTCATTCTTAGACCTAAGATTATAATAAGTCATAAGAAGAAACCTTATGAAGTACTCAACTTGCCATGCTAAGACATTTCACATTTTTTCTACTGGCAATAAAAATAAATATAAAAAATGAACTCTGAGATTTCTCTGGGAATTGTGTAAGGTGAAATGGCATGCACAGTGACTGAAACCAAGGGTGTCATTTGGGAGAATATTTTAAGGGTGTAACTTCAGTGAGATACCCTTCTCCACTTATCCATATATCTAATGAGTAAGTGTGCATCCAGATTCATTCCATAAACTGGATGGTTAATATTATTTATGATAATGGCATCCATTTTGATATCACTCTATAGCCTAAAATTAATCTCATTTTTGTATGCTCAGTCATGTCCGACTCTCTGTGGCCCCAGGGACTGTAGCCTTCCAGGTTCCTCCCCCCATGGAATTTTCCAGGCAAGGATACTGGAGTGGGCTGCCATGCTCTGCTTCACGGGATCTTCCCAATCCAGGGATCAAACCCACATCTCTTTGCATCTCTTGCATTTGTAGGCAGATTCTTCACCACTTGTGCCACCTGGGAAGTCCAAATGTTAAAGTAATCTCACATACTACTATATTCAATCTGGGGTATGGGAGACATGAAAAAAGCAATATATGTATTCTACCAGTATTCTGAAGCACAGAAAGATATTGTATTAGAAAAACATAATATAAAATATAATATTGTATTAGAAATATGAAAATACCTGCTCAGACTCATAAAGCAACTGCTGAAGAAAACTAAATGAAACCTTCACTCTACTGACCCTATTCATAATCTTATGGTAAGTTCTAAGTAACAAAGAAAAAAGATATCACATTTTAATCTGCATTTATAAATACCAATATTTAATTTGATATCTATTTCTAAGCCACTGAGTAGATTGATACTTTATATGTGTTTGCTTACTTAAAATTAGAAAACATACTAATAATAATTAAATACTTATATGTTGCTAGCACAAATGAATCATTGATAAGGAAAGAGCTACCCACTCCTTAATAAAATCTAAAACCTCACAGAGAACAGAGAAATTAATGTAATAATTACTAAAATCATAATTCCTCTTTACCTACTAATTTTAAAAACTATAGTAATTTACATATTTAATTTATCCACAATGTAACAGAACACATTCAGGTAAAATGTTTTGAATTAAATGTTATAAACTACTTGAAATCTTGTCAAAAGTAAGAGTCCAGTTCTTATCATCTCTTTTGGACACAGTCTGCTAGCAAGATTTTTGGAAATATACTTCAAAAGCTCTGAAATCAAAGTTTTACTGGGAAGTAAAGATGGCTTATGAAAGAAAAAGAAGAAGATGAAGGATTTATAGCTCAGGTCCCCCCCATAACCTCACAAAAGAAAATCAAGGAGATTTTTCTGTCAAAGGGAATATATGGGGTTCAATCATGTAAAGCTTTCAAAAGTATCTCTAGACACACCTAGATCAAAATGACACATGACTGAGCATCCACTGCTGTAGAGTCTCCAAATTTTTTACACATGGATATATAGAAAAATGAAAATTCTCAGCAACTTGGAAAATGAAAGACTGGTAAATAAACAGAATCTGAGAGGGGATCTCTTATTAATGATAAGATATGGCATCCAAAGCTGAGAAACCTAACTGAAACTGAACTTACAGCACGTGCCATAATTGCTTCATGAGAAGACATCAAGGAAAAAGCTAGAAAGTCATTTCATTCTTATTCTACTGCCTAACATCCACTGACCCAAAAACTTGGGGCACAGAATGCTCAGAAAAGAGAAAGGGAATTGTCTTATAAGATGAACCCTGCTTTCAACCTCTGAAATTCCATATTTTCCATATTTAACTATATTTTTAAGGTAGGATAAGTAGTTGTAAATATCACAAGTGAAAAGCTGAAATTGGGAACTGACTGGTGGTTGCATTGAACATTTAGAGATGTCGAGTCATGAAATAGCATAGAATGAAGACTTTGTGTACCACAAAAGCTTTAGGAACTTGAAAACCAGGCAAACAGAATAAAAGTAAAACACCCGTGGATACTTTAAAAAAAGAAAAAAGTACTAAAATCAAGAAATGTGTTAGCAGTCTGGTATTTCTTGAATTCACTTCCAGCTGGACAACTGAAAAATTGTAAAAGCCTTTTTAGGAGGTTGAATGGTGAACAGATACTTCCTACTCCACATTATTGGATAATCACTGTAGTCTTTTTTAATAGGTAAAAAGAATATGTGGGTTCAATGTATAACACCTAAGATAATCAGGAGAAAGTTGGTTAATGTTAAAAGGCAATAAAAAATTATTCAATAGAAGAAATAAGGAAAAATGCCATGGAAATGACAAATCTATTCAACTTTACACTTAAAAAACAGAATTAATCTAATCCAGTTAACAACAAAAGAAATAAAAAATGCAATAAAGCACTAGAGCAACTCATCAGTTGTTGAGCATGTTTGAAGAAAAGCTCTTAGAATGGAAAAGAAAGGACAAAGAAATCAGCATTATGAATGAGAGAATATTATTATAGATAACTGGGAACAAAAATCCAACATGTACATTCTGAAATAACAAATCATGTGACACAGAAATTAAACTACTTGTGTACAGGTGAGATCCATACAGTCAGGCAAAAACAACAACAGCAGCAAATATGCAGGCAATTTCTACTATTAATATCTAAAATTATAAATATTAGTAAGTTTATTGGCTACTAAAAGGCAGCAATCAGCTGTATAAAATGCTCAAAATTTTAAACCAAAATTACTGCCCTTAAACAACATCTTTCTTGCAACTTGTAAGAATATAAATACATCCTTGAAGTGTAATGCACAGCATAGTGATTATAGCCAACCATATCATATTATAAAGATCAAATTTTCTAAGAGACTAGAATTTAATTATTCTCACAATCAAAACAGTTATATTTATTATAGCTGTTAGCTAACACTATAGTGATAAGCATATTGCTATATACATGTATCAAATCAAAATATTTCACACCTTAAACTTACACAATGTTTCACATGCATTATATCTGAATAAAAAAATAATAAAACAAAATTACTAAACATGCAATGAAACAGGAAACTGTGCCCCACCTTCAGAGGGAAAACTGATAAATATTAATTTAAAGAAGGCTCATAGTTTGAATTTAGCAGTAAAAGACTTCAAGGAGGCTAATATAAACATGCTACAACAACACTAGAATGAGCCAAAAATAAATAAATAGTAAACTTACTGGAAAAGGAGTTTAGAAAGTACTTGCAACATGCATTACTGTATATGTAGAAAATACTAAAAAAAAAAGAAAATCACAAAATCTACTGGAATTAACTAAGTGGATTTAGTAAATTTCTAGACTACGAAATCAATTTATAGCAACAAATTTATATATACCAGATGTAAGTAGTGCAAGATAAAATACATTTAATGGTTTTTAACCATTCATCATATCAATAATAGAATATTTTTAGCAAAGATCTGCAAGTCCTGTACTGTAAAATCTACAAAATACTACTGAATAATTAAAGCAGGCTTGGGCAAAGGGCAAACCACCCTGCTTTCACGATTTGTTAAAGAGATAATTCTCCCCAAAGTGATTTATAGATTTAATGTTATCCCAAACAAAATCTCATCAGGCCTTTTATAAAAACTCACTAACTTATTCTTAATTCATACACATAAAAACTTACATTAAAAAGTCAATATAAATTTTATTTTTTATTTTTTTTCCTTGTGATGAGAATGAGAGAATTTTATTTTTTTTAAGTGACATAATTATGTTTATTTACAAAAGTAGATAGTTCACCAGAGAAGGCAATGGCACCCCACTCCAGTGTTCTTTTTTTCTTAAATAAAAAAAAAATAATAAAGTTAAGGACTTGCAGTGCATTATTGTTTTACTATAATCAGGGCAGTATAGTATTGCTACAAGCATAGACAATAAATGTGTAAGCTATTGGAACGGAAAGAGTCTTCGCATGGGCTCAGACAACAACGCACACATACACAGATTCAATTTAATTTCATTAAAATGTCAAAGTAATTCAGTGTGAAAACTATGGTCTTCCCAACAAAAGACAAACATGACACAAATAAAAAGTAGGAGTTAAAACCGGAAACTTCTAAAAGAAAACGTGGAGAAAATACTCGTGACCTTTGGTTAGCAAATATTTCTTTGATAAGGCACAAAATACACAAATCTTAGAAAAATGATAAACTAAACTTTGTAAAAATTAATAATTTTTGGCTATCTGAGGACACTATTCAGAAAATGAAGAGAGGGACAGGCCAAGAACAGATTTCCTTTCTTCTGGCAGGGCCCGGTTCTCTGTTCCAAAGTGTGGCCGGTGCTGCACAGACATTTCCCCGGGAAATAAGGTGAAATTGCCTGCGTGAGGCGCATGCGCTCAGCGCACCAGGCGACCCGGGCCGTGGCATGCTTCTGGTCATTCCTAGGGGGATTCTGGGATCACAGTTTTCTCGTAAATGCTGCCCTTCACTCCCACCCCTCCCATATTTGCTTCCCAGAATGGGGGGGCAGGGTTCCTCTGTGGCCGTCTGATGGGGAAATGGTGCGGATTGGCACCCTGACAGCTTGGAGCCTCGCTGACCTCCAAGCCGCATGGCTGGCCTCACCTGGACACCCAGTGCCAATCGGCCCAGTGGCTCCTGTTCCGGCTCAGCCGCTCCAGCCGCTCCAAGCGCTCCAGTTCTTCATGACACTTGGACGTGTGGGTTCAACTGCGAGAGCATCATCTTGAAGAGCTGCCTGAGAAGCGGCATTATGAGGTGTGTCCAGGATGCCAAGGCTTTCTTATTACTGGCTGGGGTCTCTGTCCTGGGACTACCGAACATCCTGAACCATAGTTTACCTGCAGGAAAGAAGTGGCGATGGCTTCTGCTGTCTTGCGGTAACCCTGTCCACCTCCACCTACCCCCCATGGAGCGCCGCACTGAAGGGTTACCAGGCCAGAGGAGGCAGGCTCAGGGGAGCACCCACCTCCTATCCACCCTTGTTCTGTGGCGGCCCCTCCGCATGACCTGATGCAGAGACACCCTAAGGGGAGATGCTGCAGACCCCTGAGTGGTTAGGGGAGGAGGTGTGACCACGTGGGTCCCAGGAAGACCAGGGATAGGGTGCCATTTCTTTCTGCTGCTTGGCTACACCTACGTGCCAATCCAAGCTAAGCTTCCTCCTGGACAAGGTCACTTCTGTAAGCTTTTTCCCATGGTAACTACAGGATTGGTTCCTATCCTATTTCCAGAAGGGCCCGAGGGTCAGGGATAGCACCCAGACACCCCCTACTCCAATGGGACTGGCTTTGCATTCAGCAGGTCCTGTCAGCTGGCCTGGGAAGCATCAACCCTCTATGAACCATGCTGCACTGAATTCTTCCTTTACCACAACCTGTTTGTCTGCTTCTCAAAATCTATAGCCATCACTTCTCATGTTTTATGCTGAGCCTAGGCAGCAGCACCAGGCCATGATGTACAGGAAATGGGGGATGGTACAGATGGGAGATGGTACAGGAGATGGGAGATGGTACAGGAGATGGGGAATGGTACAGGAGATGGGAGATGGTACAGGAAATGGGAGGTGGTACAGGAAAGCATGGTCTAGCTAGGAACTTAAGAACCTAAAGTTAAACCTTTTAACTTTTCCTAGTTAAACCTGAGAGCTGTTCTGGGAAGCTGTCCTGCTGGAGATAGAGCTCTCCCCTATGCTGTCTAGCCTTGCCATGCCAGCGTCAGCAGCGCTATCCTTTCCTCTGATATCCGTGCTGCGGAAGCATGTCCTGACCATCCCCCATTCCTGGAAGTGGAGTCAATGTCTGTGATCCCAGTTAAATCTGTCTCCAACGCTCCCCACATGCACTTCTCTTGCCCTGTCCCCCCAACACATGCTTCATTATAAATGTTACTTCCTTTCCAGAAATTCCAAGGAAGCAAGACCCACTTATTTACCAGGGATCTGTTTGGGTTGGAAGGCAAGTCTCAGCTCCTCCAGGGAGGCCCACTGTGGTCACCCTGGCCAAGAGCTAAACCAGGCCCAGAGGCTCTGGCCCTGCTGGGAGGAGCTCGCTAAGTAGAAAGCATCTGTTAATCAGCACCTAAAGCCTGTAGCTGCTTTGGGTACTGGTGCTGGGAGGCAGAGTCAGGGCTCTACACTTTCCACTTGAGCATGTCCAGTCCCCAGTCTGACCTGCACTTCTTGAGCAGACAATATGGGTGCAGCCTTGCTCAGTATCAGGTGCAGGGACTCTTACCACCCCTCTCCAGCCTTTCCCCCAGGTGCACCCATCTACCAACTCAGCCGCCCCTCTGTGAACCTGGCAAGTCATTCAGTCTCTCAAAGCCTCTAAGTCCCAGGCTTTTCATCTGTAAAATGGATAAATATAGGTGAGTCATGGAGGTCAGACCCTGGCCCTCATGCATATAGTCTCAACAATCACTGCTTATTTCAGGAGCTACAGAATGGTAAAACATACCCAGCCAGTGCTCAACGCACTACACATACCGTGAGGTCATTAGCTTGACTTGTTTAAACACGTCATTGCAACACCTAAGAAAATATCCAAGAAATGTACACACACATAAAGAAAAAAGAGAGAAGGAAATCAAAACAAAATACTGCTAAAAAATCAAGATGAAATGAAAGCAGTGATGGAAAAAATGTGGGACAAGAAGGTGTAAAATATATAGAAAACAAATAGCAAAATGGCATAAGTACTTTCTTATCAGTAATTATCGAGCTGGCCAAAAAGTTTGTTCAAGATTCAGAAAAACCTAAACTTTTTGGGCCACCAAACTAATAAAAATAAATGAAAAAAAAATAAAAATAAAATAGATGAATTAGTTTTGCCAATTAAAAAGCAGAGACTGACAGGTAAAGGCATGATCCAACAACATACTATCTATAAAAGATTCATTTTGGACTAATAAAGTTGGGGTGAAAAGGTGGGAAAATAGCCCATGGAAATTCATAATCTAAAGAGAGTTGGGGTGGCTATACTAGTATCAGACAAAATATACTGTAAATGAGGAACAAAAGCACTTCATCAAGAAGATATAACAGTTATCAACATATATGCACCAAACAGCAGAAACTCAAAATATACAAAGCAAATATTTATGTAATTAATGGGAAAAATAGAGAAAAGTTCTATAATGAACTGGAGACTTATATTCCACTTTTAATAATGAGTAGAGCATCTAGACAAAAGATCAATAAGCAGATAGATGACTTGAACCACACTGTAACTAGATCAAAAAACATAAGAACATTACTTATTTATTTATTGAAGTATGGTTGGTTTACAATATTGTGTTTCAGGTATACAGAAAAATGATTAATGATACACATAATTTTTCAGATTCTTTTCCTTTATAGTTTATCACAACCTGCATGTTGAATCTAGTTCCTTCTGTATACAGTAGGACTGTGCATGCCTGCTGAGTTGCTTCAGTTGTGTCTGACTCTGTGCAACCCTATGGACTGTAGCCCACCAGCTCCTCTGTCCATGGGATTCTCCAGGCAAGAATACTGGAGTGGGTTGCCATTCCCTCCTCCAGGGAATCGAACCCTGGTCTCTTATGTCTCTTGCATTGACAGGTGGAGTCTTTACCGCTAGTGCCACCTGGGAAGCCCCAGGAACTTGTTTGTCTACTCTATAAATCATAGTTTGCATCTGCTAATACCAAACCCCTAATTTACATCTCGCTTCCTCTTTTGTAGCCATAAGTTTGTTTCCTGTCTGTTATTATATTTCCATTTTGAAAATAAGTTTATTTGTATTATTTATTTAGATTCCACATATAAGTGATATTATATTTGTCTTTGTCTGACTTACTTCACTCAGTATGACAATTTTTGTGTTCATTCATTCTGCTGCAAATAGCAATATTTCATTCTTTTTATGGCTGAGTAATATTCCATTCTGTATGTTTCCATATCACATCTTCTTTATCCATTCATCTGTCAGTGAACACATAGGTGTCTTCTATGTCTTGTCTATTGTAAATAATACTACTGTGAAAATTGGGGTATAGGTATCCCTCACAGCTCAGTTGGTAAAGAATCTGCTTGCAATGCAGGAGACCTCGGTTCAGTTCCTGGGTTGGGAAGATTATCTGGGGAAGGGTTAAGCTGCCCTCTGCATTATTCTTGGGCTTCCCTTGTGGCTAAGCTGATAAAGAATCCACCTGCAGTGCAGGAGACCTGGGTTTGATCCCTGGGTTGGGAAGATCCCCTGGAAAATGGAAAGGCTACTCGCTCTAGTGTTCTGGCCTGGAGAATTCCATGGACTGTACAGTCCATGGGGTCACAGAGTTGCATATGACGAGTGACTTTCACTTTCACATCTTTGATTTAGTTTCCATCTTTTCTGAATATATGCACAGGCAGTAGTACTGCTGGATCATATGATACCTCTACTTACAGGTTTTTAAAGACCCTCCATTCCCTGATGGATCAGAGGTAAAGCATCCACTTGCAATGCAGGAAACCACCTGCAATGAAGGAAATATGGGTTCAATGCCTGGGTTGGGAAAATTCCCTGGAGATGGAAATGGCAACCCACTCCGGTATTTTTGCTTGGAAAATTCCGTGGAGAGAGGATCCTGGTGGACTATTGTACATGGAGTAGCAAGATTCCAACACAGCTCAGTGACTAAACCACACCACCACCATACTGTTCTCCATAGTGGCTGTACCAATTTACATTCCCACCGACAGTATAGTAGGATTCCCTTTTTCCACATCCTCGTCAGCATTTATTATTTGTAGAATTTTGACGATAACTCTTTTGACTGGTGTGAGGTGATACCTTATTGTTTTCTTGATTTGCTTTTCTCCAGAATTTTACTCCTAGGTATTTATCCAAAGAAATGAAAACTGTAACCACACAAACTAAGACTTTTATGCAAATATTCATAGAAACTGTTTCATTCTCATCTCTTTTCTCTCTTTCCCTTCATACTCACCAACTCTGCCTCAGCCAGCCACCAGAAATTTTTAGAGTTTCTCAGTCCATATTTCATCTGGCATAAAGTTCTGTGGTTCTGCCAGGTGCTGGGTTGTGGGTCTGGGTTCCTGTCTAGGCAAGCTTTTTGGGGGAATTCACCATCTAGAGATAACCATCTTCATTTTAGCCTTGAATCTTTCCTAAATCTCCAATTTTAAAGAAAATTCATGCTTTAACACCTGGTCTTGTGTGCATAGGGGTGTGTGTGTGTGCGCGTGCACTGAGGTGGCATAAAGGGGAGCAGTCTTGCATTATGAATCTGCATTTTGTAAATCAGATTTGTGCTTTGTGAATTACTAAAAATTAATATATTTTCTTTTTACCCTCCAAAATGTGCCTCCTGTCCTTTTTGTAGGTGTAAATTTTTATACACTATTAATATTTTATTATCATCATAGTAAGTTTTCCGGAAGGAACATAATGAGTGAATTTAATCTTCCATTTTTACCTTGTAGCATTTTGTTAATGTTCCACCTTTTTCTTCCAGGCCACGCATTTATGTCTAAGTTCTGCATTGGTTGTGCTTCCCCGGTGGCTCAGTAGTAAAGAACTCACCTGTCAGTGTAAAAGACACAGGTTCAATACCTGGGTCAGGAAGATCCCCCTGGAGAAGGAAATGGCAATCCATTCCAGTATTCTTGCCTGGAAAATCCCATGGACAGAAGAGCCTGGCAGGCTACAGTCCATGGGGTTGCAAAAAGAATCAGACACGACAGTGACTATACAACAACAATAGCGGAATTGGTTATATCCAAGTTTAAACATGTAGAGCTTTTCTTATTTTTTGCTCATAAATACTTATTTTAATATGGTTTATTTGACCCATGTAGTATTTAGAAGTGTATAGATGCAACATTTTATAAAATATGGATATTTTGTTGTACATTTTAGTTACTGATACCTACTTTTTAACTTGACAGATTACCAGGTCTATGTTATTCAATCTTTGTTATTTATGACTTCCATTTTGTAACTATTGTGTGTGCATTTGAGAAAAAAAAAATATGAGTATTGTCTAATTATTGAATACAGAAATCTATGTATATCACCAGTCGTGTGTTTCTCAAATTACCTATATCCCTAAACTGAACACTTCATTCAATATTTTCTGAAACAAATCTGTTAGATTTTTCACTTTGATGATTTGAATATCTAACTCTTCTTGCAGTGTTTCAAATTTTGTTTTACATACATAGAGAATGTACTGTGATGTAAGTCTTGGTACAAGATTTTTGCATTTGTTTATCTTTTTATTTTGCCAACATGTAAGAGCTCTATTCCTAATAATTATTTTAATATAGAATCTATATTGTCATTTATGTCTTTTGTTTTTGTTTCTTTTTTTCACATTACTTTAGTAGAGTCTTTTCCTGTACCTTCATGTTACACACTTTTTGTAGAGGTATTGCTCATAAATAACAACATATCTGGATTTTTTGGTCCAATTTGAAAAACTATAAATATAACTGTTGATTTTACAAGTTTCACATATTTGTATTTTAATTTTTTTGTTAATTTTACTTTTCTATTCATTTTTGTTTCCCATTTTCCCCTGCCCTTTAATTAATTGTTTACTCTTTCCACCTATCATTTTTCTGTTTAACATCCTTATATTTTAATTCTGTTATATGTATCTTTGGTATAAAGCACCTATGTCTCTCAGTGGTTAATATAACTTGTCAACAAATCTGTTCCCTAGAGATTCTGATTTACTGACAAGTTATAGTAAGCACTCAGAGACTTAGACTTTTTTTTACCGAAGACACTGCCTTAAAAAACCAAAGTGAATGCAATGTTCTCCAAAGTCAAATTCCTAAATAAGTAAGGAAGCCTTTTTAAATGATTTGGATCTATTTTAAGCAGCTTCTTAATATTACATAGTAAAACTTCTTTTCTCTTCCTCCTTTCAGGATACACAAGATTTAGGACACAACAATACTAGTATCCTAACATTAAAAAAAAAAAGATTTTTATTTTCAAGAGGCAGATTTAAATCCTGTCTTAACTAATTAAATGTATATCTATTGAGCACATTGAACTATGTGCTTGTAACAATGCCAGATTCAATGACTGGAAAAAAATACATAAGAAAATCTTTGTTTTTGAGGAATTGACAGGATATTGGAGATACAGATTAGTAATTAAATATTCAGGGAAGTATGATAAGTGGAATTTGAATTCATACAACTCAATATGAGTAGTTAAGTTAGAGTTCTAATAGTTTCAAAGGTCTTAGCCACCTACATAACTTCTAGAGCAGTCCACTTCCACAGGGCTAGTTCAGGATATGAGCTGCAGGGGGAAAAAAACCAAAACAAAAACAGGGAACTTCTTCTATCAGAGTATATAATTATTGAGGAAAAAGAGATTTATGTTTTGCAACATTTTTTTAAGTGTAAAATGAGCAGATGTTGTAAAAGAATTACATCAAGAAATACAAATTTGGGCATTACTTTTATAGCTGATAGCTACATTTAATGCTTTTCCTCTGTGATCCTATGGCTTCTTGGGAACCTCTTTAATTTAGATATTGAAACAGTCTCACTGCATGTCTTTCCCATTAAGCTATCAACTTAGCACAGTTATCAGTATATAGGAAAATCATAAAATATAGAACTGTAGCAGTTGCCAAATACTTTGAACTGAATCAAATTGCTGAACTTAATGGGAAAAGGGCAAAAAATAAAAATAAACACACTCCAGTTCATATCTGAGACAAAATTGTATGGACAAAATCATATATGATTAGACTAATTGTTTTCAAATTAAGCAGATTATTATCTAATTTTACTTTCTATCATACATAAAGACCTGCTTGCTCAGTGATTGTGCTCAGTTGCTTTGGTCTTATCTCTTTGCAACTCTATGGACTGTAGCTCTCCAGGCTCCTCTGTCCATGGGATTCTCTAGGCAAGAATACCGAAGTGGGTTGCCCTGTACCCTCCTCTAGGCTCAGTGATTATATGGAGATGTATTTTAAATCATTTCAAAGATTCTGAATGAAGAAAGAATGGATACATTGAACTTGCTTCCTTTACAATTAGACATTTCAGTGGCCACAGTTCATTCTTAATGACTCAGACACTACAGCTTCTATATTAAGGTTTAGGAAAATTTTAAGATAGTCTATTACAACATAAGGATATGTAGTTTTCTATTTTAATTATATTACAAATCATAAGTTGTAATAGAGTTATTTTGGTTTTACATGTGTGTTAGATTTTTTAGAGATATCTTAGTATTTGGAATGAGAATATTTGAATTCAAATCTTTGACCTGACATTTATGCCCGGATAGATAGCAAGTCATTTTATCATTTTGAACACAATTTTCCATTCTACAAAATTCAGGCAAAAGTATGTGGTATGTAAAAGTGCCTTCCAATTATAAGGTATTGTTTTAAATGAAGTACATTAAGATGTTATGCATGCTCTTCAAATTACTCAAAATTTGTTGTTATGCTAAAAAGATGAGATGTTTTCTTTACAATGTTTTTATGCAGGATATAGTGCTACCTAATTGTAAGAGTAAAACCACAGTCATGTATAGTTGAAATCAAATATCTGGTAAAACCAAAAGTCACCTCAGTCCCAAAACCAAATAAATAAATGTAAATATTGGTAGAATGAATTTCATTTATAAAAGGGAAAGAACATGGAGAATAGAAAAAATCAAATAGCAACATTATTGGATAAAAATTTAAGAACTGGATGCATTATTGGATTTAGCTCAGAGCATTTTTTAAAACTTTATTTTATTATGCTTTCTTTGTTGTAAATACCACATAACTTTAGCACCCTCTTCAGGATCCAACTTTTCTCAAGAATGGCCTCTTTTATTCGTATATATGTCCCAAGAGAGAAAACAAGTAATCATCCTGTAACTATATAAAGAGCAGCAATTCTGAATTCTCTTATGAATAATAGAAAAAATTGAAAATGTATGGAGTTTACAAAAAAAAAAAAATCAAACCTGCAAAGGCTCCAGCAACCAAATGATATTTATCACCAAGAAATATTCTTGATATAGAAAAAAAGAACAAGGTGTTTAAATTTTGAGGAAAGGCATTTACTACCCAGAATTAAATCAGCTTTATAACTTGCAAGCTGCTTTAATCTGTCACAGGAGGGGAGAATGATGGTTATATATTATAGATAGTTAAAGGTGTGGTTTTTAAAGACAATTATTTGAGTTAGAATGAACCTAAGAATGTAAAATAATCCTATGCCCACCCCATCCATTATGTTTAGAATAATAGTCCTAGACAATTATATGGCGTAATAATAAATAGTCTCTTAGGTTAACAGATTTAAAAGTGTATTTTTCATCATCAAGATCACTAACTAGCACTTAGTAGAAGCTTGACTCTAATGGATATTGACCCTGTAAAGAATGACATTTAAATACAGAATGCTTTGCCACAAGATAGACATTATAGTCAGTCATGTTAAATGGAATGATTTTGTCTCACACAGGTTTTCATTTTCAGTGATTGTTAATATATGTGTATTAGTTGCTCAGTCATGTCCAACTCCATGCGACCCCATGGACTATAGCCTGCCAGGCTCCTCTGTCCCTGGAATTTTCCAGGTAAGAATATAGAAGTGGGTTGCCATTTTTCCCCCCAGGGGAAGTCTTCTGGACTCAGGGATAGAACCCAGATATCCTGCGATGCAGATGGACTCTTTACCATTTGAGCCACCAGGAAATAGAATACAGCAGTGCACATGTTCAGTATAAATATATCCAAGAATGGTAGGAACCAGGATTTTACACAAACTGTCCAGTAACATACAAAATATGAAGGTAAAAGTAATTAAATCACTGGAGATTCAAAGAATGCGTCTGGGCACTCATACCATTCACTGGATCCCTTGTTCCTGGACTCTGCAAACTGATCACCGCCAACAGTGTGACAAGATACCCTCTTCATGAACAACAGTGGCAGGACACATATACTCAGGGCCCTTTTGCCCCATGTGACTCTAATATTATCCTGCACCCTGAAGAATGATCCATCATAAAGAAACTCTTAATCTTAGTTGTTCTGTGATCCATAATGATGTCTTCAGCCAAGGTGGTTTTAGTTGCTCATGCCATAACCATGTCCTGCTCAATTATCTGTTGTGTTCCGAAGGCTAAAATAAACATTGAAACATCTACTGAGTGCTAGGCACCAAAGCGTGGGCTAAGACTTTTAATTTGTATTAGTTGATTCAACATGGGGCTTCCCTGGTGGCTCAGATGGTAAAGAATCTGCCTATAATGCAGGAGACCCGAGTTTGATCTCTGTGTCAGAAAGATCTCCTAGATTAAAAAATAAAAATGTGTATATGAACTAATTATCATCATTATCTGCATTCTACAGATGAGAGAATGATACATAAAATTTAAGATTCTTGATAAAGAAAATAAAGAGTAGAAGCTATAATTCAGGACTCAAATCCAAGCAATTGGATTCTTGACCCAGCAATGCTAAGACTTCATAAGATTTCAGTTAAACCCACAATAACATGAAATGACAATGTCTCTTATCCTCAGGGAACTGAATCCCCAGGCCCCCTATGCCAGTTCTAAGTTGAAAATTTTAGTAAAATAACACATCTAATTTTCTAACTGAGGCTCTCCCTTATAAATGAAGATACATTGAAATACCATAAAGGAAAGCTTCTTAAACAATATGTCTACAACTGCATTCCCTAGTTTTATTTATTTTTTAATTATTTATTTGTTGTTTCTACTGTAACAACATTTCATTTGTTGTTTCCACTGCTGGGCTGGATGAAGCACAAGCTGGAATCAAGATTGTCGGGAGAAATATCAACCTCAGATATGCAGATGATATCACCCTTATGGCAGAAAGTGAAGAAGCACTAAAGAGCCTCTTGAGGAAAGTGAAAGAGGAGAGTGAAAAAGTTGGCTTAAAACTCAACATTCAAACATAAGATCATGGCATCTGGTCCCATCACTTCATGGCAAATAGATGGGGAAACAATGGAAACAGTGACAGACTATTTTGGGGGGGCTCCAAAATCACTGCATATGGTGACTTCAGCCATAAAATTAAAAGGCACTTGTTTCTTGGAAGAAAAGTTATGACTGACCTAGACAGCATATTAAAAAGTAGAGATATTACTTTGCTGACAAAGGTGCATTTAGTCAAAGCTATGGTTTTTCCAGTAGTCAGGTATGGATGTAGAAGTTGGACTATAAAGAAAGCTGACAGTCGAAGAATTGATGTTTTTGATCCTTGGTGTTGAAGACTCCCTTGGACTGCAAGGAGATCAACCCAGTCAACCCTAAAGGAAATCAGTCCTGAATATCCATTTGAAGGACTCATGCTGAAGCTGAAACTCCAATACTTTGGCCACCCGATGTGAAGAACTGACTCATTTGAAAAGATCCTGATGCTGGGAAAGATTGAAGGCAGGAGGAGAAGGGGACGACAGAGGATGAGATGGTTGGATGGCATCAACGACTCGATGCACATGAGTTTGAGTAACCTCTGTGTGTTGCTGATGGATAGGGAAGCCTGGCATGCTGCAGTCCATGGGATCACAAAGAGTCAGACATGACTGAGCAACTGAACTGAACTGAACTGTAACAAAGAGGCCTCCATTTTTTCATAAAATACAAATCCTTTCCACTCCTTTTTCGCAATTTAACAGATGAGCTTAACTGAATTTATGAATCAAGTGAAATATCGCTCCTTTGAATATTTTTTCAAGTCCAATGGGAGGGCAGAGAATGGATAAAGCTTACCCTACTCTTCTCTCTCCATGATACATGGTTTCTCTCATTTTTCTCATTTCTTCTACTGTACTAGCCTGGTGTGTAATGGATAGAATTTTTGCCACTAAGATAGGAGTAGGGTCAAGGATGGCTACCAGTGCGATCTATTCTAGAAAGTCAGTTTTAAACTTGATAGAAAGGATGTTCCTCACACAGCAGGGTCATCATTGACATTAAAACTCATAACCATATCCAGAAAAGAAGCAGGCTGAGTGAAGCAACAGGGATCTATGTAGAGGACTGTTAGACATCCTGTATTCTATCCGAGTCATAAAAATATTTCAGAGGAATTAAGGTAATAGCTTAAAGAGGGAGTACTGATTCAGATCTGGGTTATTAAAACCATCAAATTGTAGAAAAGAGCAGTTATTTTGTTTTGTTTAATTTTTCATGCTTTGAACAGATAAGCAAAACAGTTTTAATTGTTTTAATCATTCCATAAACACCATCTACCTTTGCTTTTTATGTTTCCTAAGCCATTTTTACAGGTGTGTGAGAATTCTATCTTATTTGTTCTTCAGCATGTTGCCAATGCTTTCATTATTTGTTTATATAACTTAATCATGTGAATTTTCAGTAGCACTGCATATATTGATACATTTCTCTTAAACCACATATCCACCCATCCATCCATTAATTCATTCTATCAGTAAAAGTTAGACACATTATGTTTTAGACACCATGATAGGTAAGCAGACATAGTGAGTAAAAGACATAGCATCTTTATGCTTAGGGAGGTTACAGTCAAGAGCATTTGATATTAAACAAAGAAACAATAAATAATTACAGTTATGGTGGAATAGCTATGTTGGGAAATATCCACTGAATATGGATGTTTATTGAAGGGTTTCTAAGGGAAATCTGTTAAGAAAAAAATTGAAAAATTATAAGAAAGCATGTTTTGAAAGAGAAAAAAAAAATTACAGGGGGAAACATGAAAGCCCTAGAGTAAGAACAGATATTGTATGTTCAATAAACTGAGAGACAAATGTGAAACAAGAATCCATTATTCTCACTAGCTATATCAAGACTATCTCCACCTAAAACTGTCAGAAGTAAACATCCAGCCAGCAGGAGAGTAATAGTTCCCTTTTCCAAGATGCTTCTGAAAAGAGTCAATATCTGCACTAAGAGTTATTGTCGTGAATATTAGAGATAGAAGAGAAACAGAGACACAGAAGGAGAGAGTTCAACCCTTGTAGAGCTAGTTCATTTACATCATTGAGGAGTGGCCAGTTTAAACAGTAATCATGTTTGCCAAAGTCTCCAAGACTTGACTTTTCCGCTACTTTCCCAGACTTGCCTACATATACCCTATAGTAGACACAAAAGAGGTCAGAGAAAGAAGAAAACTAGAGCCTAGAATTGAAAAACAAGTCTGTCACATCAGACGTTAAAATGTAGGTCTATCACATCAAATTTCTATTCATTCAATTCTAGGACTGCATCTTGCCTCTGATGATTTTACATTCCTTGCACAGGATTCTTATCAGTAGATATTCTGGCTAGTCTCTCATAATACTGCATTCCAAACCTTCCTCCTTGATTTGTTGCCTCAACTTCTGTCGTATCTGCAAACTCATGTTATTCCCTGAATCTGATTTTAATTATCACGTAATACTTTTACTTTTTTCTTCTTTCTCTCTTCATGCCCCTCTCCTTTACTCCCATTATTTTCTTCTGCCCTTCACTCCTTTTTAACCATAAACATTTACTACATTAAAAATATGTCGAGTCCTTGTGGTATTAAAAGGCAACCACCAATTGCCTTTTCAAACTGTGAAGCAACCCTTCTTCTTACTTAAATATTTCCATCTCCAACACCTCCCTTTGATGAGAGTCACTAGCATGAGGTGTCTGGGTTACACTGCTTGTATAGTCACAATTTATTTTAGGTGTGGACATTATCAACATCGGAATTTTATTATTCTTGTTTTTTCATGCTTTACTTGTCAGGATAGGGCCAACAAAATCTGTACTTTTTAAACTTATCTATCTTTCAGAGGTCCAATTCTTAAAAAAAAAAAAATCTGTAACTAATAGATATAAACTGTTAGAAGCTCTAAAAGTTAAAACTTTTTACATGTGTAAAATAGTACTCTACTAATTGCATAATCTGCACTCAGTATTGAATAGGTGGTCTGCCATCTATGTGCACTATAAAATCATTTATCCATCTCTGTTGCTCTGTTTCTCCCTTCCTCTCTTTTCCTCCTTCTCTCTCTCTTACTGACTCCCAAATGTTCTTTATGTCGTCTCTACTCCTAGATCCATCTCTCAAGCCTCAGTCACAAGGCTACTTGGCCTCTCTATCTACCAGGTTGCTTCTTTTATTTCAAATTATGTCCATTCTTGGCTGTATTTCAGTTGTATAACTTTCAAATCATTGATTTCATGGTCTATAATCTGTGGTTAAAAAGCTCATTTTTTTGGCTTATAAACTAAATATTAGTTAATTTTCCTAATTTTAGTTTCTCTGAACTACTAGTAAGGTTTTCCTTTGTCACTCATTTGTACAAACTCTAGCACATGTTATTTGTATACCATAATTTATCTCACAGTTGTGTGTGAAAATTATTTCTCATTTATGTCTAGTTTTAGTTAAAATATAATTTTACTATTCTTTTTAGTCTTAAATTAATATGTATTGATGAATATGTATAATAGTTTTATTTAATATGAGTATGTATTAATATTATTTATATGATGGAAATTTGATATATAGATAATAAATTAATATGTTGTTTTTTGAAATGAGTAATCAGTTCTCACTTGAGGAGAAAAAATATAAATGTCTATAGTAAATAATATTGAGTAAAAGCAGTGACTTGCACAAACATTGAGAGATGCAGAAATAATCTGTAATAAGGAGATAGGACTATGAATAAAGTAATGTAAGAGCAAAATAAAGAGACAATATAATAAATATGTGTGTTAATTTCTGATTGCAGCTAAAACAAATTGCCACAGAATTTCATAGGGGAACACAGATTTATTACCTTCTGTTCTGGAGGTCAGAATTCCAAAGTCAGACTTACTAGACTAAAGTCAAGGTGTCAGTAGAGCTTTCTTGAGGCTGTAGGTCATTCCTTTTACTTTGCATTCTCAAGCCATTTCTTCAGGCTACCAATTTCATTGCCTAATGTTTACATCACTAATCTCTGCTCCACCACATTTACTTTTCTTCACTTTACCTTCTGGTAGGGATCCTGTTATTTAATTGGACCCATCTAAATAAGTCAAAATAATCTCCTTGTCTCAAGATGTTTAACTAAATGAGATATGCAAAGTATCTTTTAGTATGTAAGAAAAGATATTTATAGGTTTCATGGATTAAGACATAGGAATACTTGTAGAGCCACTATTCCACAATAATGTATGGGAAATATTTTTTTTTAATTAAAAGCAAAATTCAAATGTTAAGTGTTATTATTTCCATGTCAAGTAATCAAAGATTCATAAGAAATAAGATATAGACACTAAGGAGTAACTGTTCATAGTTTTCTTTAAGCTAACATTATTTTTAGTTCTATTTGATCTTCACAGAATGATTCCCACTCTCTAGAAGAGAAAATGAATAAGTGTAGTCTATTTGCTTAGGTAGCATGTACAATTAGAGATAGATTTAGGGCTAAAATCCAAATTCCTAAAACCTAGTCAAGTGTACTGTCTATTATTGTCCAATATTTATTGTTTTAAGACAAGATTTTATCTTTTTTAAGTTAATTTATTTATTTTAATTGGAGGATAATTACTTTACAATATTGTGGTGGTTTTAGCCATTTATCAAAATATCAACCACTGTAAAAATACAGCGTCTAGAAAATCTAATCCCAATAGCACTAGTTCAAGTCAGAAAATATGTCATTTTCATCTTTGTAATATGTCAGTTGCTGACATATAGTAGGTTACTAAATAAAGTATGATTGGAGAAGGAAATGGCAATCCACTCCAATATTCTTGCTGGAGAATACCATGGACAGAGGAGCCTGGCGGGTTACAGTCCATGGGGTCACGAGGAGTCAGACATGACTGAGTGACTAAGACAAATAAAGTATGACAGAGAATAACAATGGACTGAGAATTTAGATTAATAACATGAGTTTATTTGTATTTTCTCGATATGTTTGATTTTATTTAGTATGCATATACAGTTTAGTGCATCCAAAATATACTCGTTTAAAAGGGAAATATTAATACCTACTCAAAGATATTTTACTTTGCTTCTTGATTGGGCACCTTCCTATACATTTATTTCCTACTGGCAGTAAACCATGAAAAATCAAAGTCAGAGTAAAACTGAAAGCAAAATAAACAACCCCTACTGTACACTCTGGACTTCCCAGATGGAAGAGTAGTAAAAAATCTACCTGCCAATGCAGGAAACACAAGAGATGTGAGGTAGATCCCTGAGTAGGGAAAATCCCCCAGAGGAGAAAACGGCAACCCTCTCCAGGATCTTGCTTGGAAAATCCCATGGACAGAGGAGCTTGGCAGGCTAGCGTACATGGGGTCGGGAAGAGTCAGGCATGACTGAGCAACTGTCTACTCCCAGCTTAGCTGAAATTCTGTAACATTAGCTGCACCCACCTAGTCATTATGATGGACAATTCCTTCAAAGATTCTCTATATTCACCCGATGTTATTGGTTTGTGTTGAAAATAAAATCAATGCAAATGTTAGGAGTTTCATCACAGAACAAAATGTTCAGTGAACCAATTTCTGCACTTTGCCAGTACTTTTCACTGCAGGTAACAGAACTATTAAAGGTGTGTTATCTATTTTCCCCCATGAAATTCTGTTTCAGTCTATAGTTCATTGCATGACTTTGTTTCCTACCGTCCCTATGGTTTGAATGCCTTCAGCATCTCCTCTCATTGTAGCAGGTGTATTTTCTTATTTCTCTGATTGGGCATTGGTCATGTGACTCTGCTTGGCCAGTGGAGTAGGAGTGGTTGTGGTGTTTTCAGAAGCTATAAATGCCTTGTGCAGTTTGACCTGGACCTTGCCCTATAACTGTCCTAGGGAAGAACATGTCTTAGGTAGCCACTATCCAGGGAAGATAAAAGATACGTGACAGACTTGGGCTTCCACCACAGGCTGGATCTAAGTGGGATGTAGCCACTGCTTGAGGAGAGCTTCCCACGCGAACACAGCTGACATTACCCAAGCTTTGTTCCGATCCGCATAACTATAAACATGAGAGTAAGTGTTTGCTGTAATAAACTGCTGAGTTTTGAGTGACTTTTAAGCCGCATTCTTGTTTAAAAAAACTGATAAAACCACCTTTCCAAGTGAAACTCAAAGTTCATTCAGGCTGGCTGTTGATTCCTGTCCTCATCCGTCTCCCATTTCTCACAGGTTATGACCCTCGCCTCTCTTATAACAAAGCCACATATCATTTGCTTTTAAGTTTCTTCCTTAAAATGTTTAAGGAAAGAGCTGACATTTAGAGATAATTTGAATGTTAACAGTATTGAAAGATCTATTATTTGCATTCCTTTTTTTTTTCTTTTTAATGAAAAGCTGGACACTACCTAAATAACGAATTTTCAGGCCATGACTTGTGTCATATGATCTCTTGCTGAATATATTACTTTTTTATTATTGCTTACAAAGTAATGAGTGCACTTTTGATTTAAAATGTCTTTCTTCTCCTTATCTTTTGAACTTTCCAGTTTTATATTCCTGCTCCATAAGTGAGTTAGAAGTGAAGTGAAGAAGTGAAGTTGCTCAGTCGTGTCTTATTCTTTGAGACTCCATGGACTGTAGTCTACCAGGCTCTTGTGTCCATGGAATTTTCCAGGCAAGAGTACTAGAGTGGGTTGCCCTTTCCTTCTCCAGGGGATCTTCCTGACTCAGGGATCAAACCTTGGTCTCCTGCATTGCAGGCAGACGCTTTACTGTCTGAGCCACCAGGGAAGCCCCTGAGTTAACATGTAGTCAAATGAAAAATGAAAAATATTGATTGAAATTGCATATTAAACTTTTACTTCACATCTTATGTCCTTGCTCAGACTTTACACTGTGTAGAATAGACATAATTTAAAATATCTCAATCATATAAACCATAAAGTATTTTATTACACTAATAGCTTTTTACTGATTATTGTCAACTTTCCACTGTTTCCTTTATATTTACTGTTATAAATCTACTATTTATATATGTTTACTGTTCTTTTCTGAGAAGTTTTCTGTTTGCTGGGGTAGAATATTCCCAATGTTTTGTTGTTGATTCTTTAATGAGGACCAGGAAAGGCATGTGAGCCTCAGCCAATCAGGTGAGCCCTTACTAGAGTCCACGCAAACAAGCCAGGATTCTACCAGCAGCTCGCCTCTGGGCTACAACTCTTCCCGGAGTCTGGGGCCTGCTGGCATACTCCGTCAGATTTTGTATTCACCAAGCCTCCGTAGTCATGTGAGTCAATTCCTTAAACTAAATAATTCTCCTCTCTGTGTACATATGCATTCTGTTGGTTGCCTTTCACAGGAGAACCCTGACTTGGAAGACAGAGGCCTACCTTCCCTTGCTGGATTTGGTAGGCGTGAGGATTTCAGTTTTTTTTCTGTGGTGTCCGGATGGCGTGGAGTGGTTATTTTCCAAAAGTTTTCGGTCTTGCTAGTTGCTCTTTTAATGGTCCTTCAGCTAGAGACAGCAGACAGTGGGGGCAAGGGGATAATGTTTATGCGTCTATGAGTAAAAAGGAAATACAACACATTGTGGGGTTTCTGGGTTACTCCAGCCAGGAAGTCGACTACAGGAGGGAAAAAGAAATTCCGAGGAATTTACCAGAGTGTGTTTCTCAGTTACCTAATATTGTATACTTTGAATATTTATTCATTTTCTATAATAATTATGCTTTTTACCTTTAAAGTTTTTCTAATCTTTTCTCTCTGTTTCCCCACCCCTCTTGCCTCTCAAAATAGTTATTACTATTTCAGTTGAATCTAATCTCCCTTGCACATTTTGAAATTTAGTTTTAACCAGTAACATGAGTCTTTCTGGTGTTTTTCTGTTTACTTGGTTTAGTAACCCCTTTCATAATTATTTTCTTGTTTAAAATCCATTTACATGCTGAGTAAGATTTCTGTTTTGAGTTCTGAATATTACCCAAGGCTTAAGACTATTATGTTGATTTTGTTAGTTTTCCTCTATTTATGATTTGAGAGAATTTTTTATTACCTGTAATATTTTATCATTTTCTGGCTGCATTTTATGATACTGTACATTATTTTATTTTGAAATTGATAATAAGTTCCTGAAACCTCAGTAATAGTTATTTCTCTGTAAGTAGCATTAAAGAATTTGGGCAACTTCTCAGATTTCTTAAATCAATTTTGTTTTTTTCTGTTGGTGTAAGTGCAGTTTCTTTAATGGATGGCATATTTGGGGGAGAGAATATTAACTTTGAGGTACTCCTTTGTTTCTATAGAATGTTAAATGATCTCCTTGTTTTCTTTTTCCCTTCACTGATTTTTTTTACGAAGGACTTACTTTTCCCTATAACCATTGTCTTCCTTAGATTTCACTTCCAGATTTGATTCCCTGAGTCTTTGAGGTTTTAGTACTAAAGTCTTCTTTCTCTTACTAGCCAATGGCACAGTACTGTTTAGTTCTTAGAGGCCTGTTTTAGGTCATTTAATCTAGAACCCTGCATCTTAAAGTAGCAATCATGGTTCAAATTCTTCTGAGGATTGGAACTTCCTGACTTCCCCTTTGACTTTCTCCTGCTTCCAGCTGGAGGCAGTTCTGTTTTTAAAGGCCAGGCATTATTGGTTACACCTGGATAGTCCAGGCTACCCTCCTATTTTAATATCTATAGGCTCAATGGTAAAGAATCTACCTGCCAATCCAGGAGACAGGGGTTTGATATCTTGATTGGGAAAATCCCCTGAAGAAGGAAATGGCAAACCCATTCCAGTGTTCTTAACTAGGAAATCCCATAGACAGAGTAGCCAGGCAGACTGCAGTCTATGGAGCTGCAAAGGGTTGGACATGACAGCAACTAAATAAAAACAACAAAAAGCAAAAGTGAAGTGAAGTGAAGTTGCTCAGTCGTGTCCGACTCTTTACGACCCCAGGGACTGCAGCCTCCCAGGCTCCTCCATCCATGGGATTTTCCAGGCAAGAGTACTGGAGTGGGTTGCCATTTCAAATGCAAACCATTTATTTCCCAGGAAGCTTGGCCATAAAAATTTTATCCCTCTTTCCATATTATAACTATTATTTTACTCCTAAAGCGTCCATATCTAAAGCCCATCAAATGCTTTACCATCTGATTCAACAATACTAATTCTCTCAAATAATTTTGTTAAATTTCAATAGTATAACTTATTCATGCAGGAGGTACTAATTGTTTCTAGAAGATTCCAGGTAAGGACAAGATCTTATTGTTCATGTTTAGATTTCACACACCATCACTGTGAATTTGTTGGATTATCATATACTTAAAAACCCTCCCACTAATCAAGCATGAGAAGCCAAAAAATATATTCTGCACAGATGGGCAGTTAATTTCTTTCCTATTGAGCTTGCAATGTGCTCCATGATGTTGCAACAGCTGTGATGAGAATGGTGGATGTCCCAAATCTATGCTTCATTTAACTTCAGGAATTCTAAAAGAGTGCATTGTGTAGGAAATGAAAATGTATTTTAAAGCAGTGAAGTTTGGTGTCCTGAAGCAGCATTTCATTTTTAACAACTGAAATTTTACCGAAAATGTTAATACTTGTCTGTTTCTTTCTTCTGACAACTTTACCATCAACTTAGATTGTGTCTCATCACTAAACGCATACTGTCAACCTAGTCCTAGACACCCTATGAAAATCAATGGGATCTTGATGCAATAAATGGAAGAATTGTACAGTAAATACTATGTTTCAGTTGTCTACCATTCAAGTTTATTTTTCAAAGACATTGATAACATGAGATTATATTTGTATAGAAGTTTTTATATTCAAAAGCATTCTCCTGTCAAGTGGGAATAAAATCGCTTTCCCTAACCTCTTCACAGAGCTGATGATGTGATTATCTGACATAAAAGAAATAAAATGCTTTCTAAAGTAAAGAGTGCTATATGAGATATGGGTTTATCATTGTCATCATGCCAGAGGAGAATTTTAGTCAGTAAAAGGTAGAGTCTTTGAAAGAAGAACTGGATTTTGCTCCTGGTTCCATTATTTACACTATGTATGTGCATGTGTGTGTCACTCAGTCATGTCCAACTCTTTGCAACCCTATGGCATGTAGCCCACCAGGCTTATCTGTCCTTGGGATTTTTCAGGCAAAAATGCCATCCTCTTCTTCAAGAGATCTTCACAACCCAGGGGCCGAACCCACATCTCTTACATCTCTTGCATTGGCAAGCACATTCTTTACCACCATCACCACCTGTAATTTCCTTTTTCACTGAGCCTCAGTTTTTTGCTGTGTAAAAATGTTGAATAATGTAAACTAATATATAAGGAATGTGTGTGTGTGTGTACACACTTGAAAATTACAAGAGATTATATATGGAAAATGCCTAGTTCAGTACTGGGTTAACATGTGTCATTAAAATTTTTAGATACCATAAGAGCCATTATTTTGAAAGTATCAACGGTGGATAGACTGGTACAAGATATACTTTGACAACAGATATTAAGGACTTTCCAAGAAAGAAGAGGGAATATAATGGCCAAAGGAGATCACGTTTCCCTTGCCCTCCATTCAGTATGCCTAAGTGGTATGTGCAGTATTTCTGCTTAGACAGAGCCATTTGATGACCATATTTCTGGTGGATCTGTATCTGCTAGATTATATATCATAGCTCATAATCCCTTTAGAAAAAAATCCTTGCTAAATTTCTACGGGTAACTCAGGACTCCTCCACAGCATTCTCTTCCAGTCTTCAAGAATGGGTCAGGTCACTTCATCCCCAGAGCGTAAAAGGGCTATTCATGTTTAAGAGTGTCAAAATGTTTGAGCTACAATGACAAGGGGGAATACTGGTACACTGAGTTAAAATTTGAAATATACATAGTTATGGTCCTTTTTGAGACTTCCTCCACTATAGCTAGTGTAGTAAATATTAGTGGCTATTTTCTGTGATTTCTCTTTTTTGATATTTCTTTTGCTGTTGCACTTTTCTTCCTATAAAATGGAGTACAAATAATAGGGTTTGTTTTCTCAAAGAAGGTGTTCATTAATTTCACATGCATTCTCAGTTATCCAGTCCTTTCTGACTTTTGGCGACCCACAGACTACATCTCACCAGGCTCCTCTGTTCATGGGATTTTGACTGGCAAGAATACAGGAATGGGTTGTCATTTCCTCCTCCAGGGGATATTCCTCACCCAGGGATAGAACACACATCGCCTGTGTCAGCAAGCGGATTATTTACCTTTAAGCTACCTGGGAGTCCCCTTTGATTTCTTATGATCCCTTAATTGGAATTAGTTTCCTTTCCTGCTTTCTCACTTCTGCAGTTCTCAAGGGGACATAAACCCAGACCTTTTAGAAATAAAGCAAGCTCCACCATCTTTTAATTCATATATTTCTCTTTCTTCACCATACATATGCCATAATTTCAATGCTGTTTTCTTTGACATCCTTCTTTACTTGGTGTCCCAGCCTCACAGTTCTATATTTCATGAGTTAAACCATCTTCTACTCGAGTGGAGGATAAGCTTAGATCAATAATTATATCCTCTCCTGATCTCTATTTCCTACTTAGAATTCAAACTTTAGACTTTATTATTTTCTTATTATCTGATGTAAATTGTCATTTATTCATTTACCTATTTAATGTCTATTTCCTATTCCTCCACTAGAATATAAACTCCCTGGAGGCAGGGTTTTTATAGTTTTGCTTCTTTCTGTTGCTCAGAGGAGCGCTTGTAAATGCAACATAAATAGTTGATGTAAAATAAGTCAAAAATAAATACAAAACTTGTTTTGAATTTAAAAGACATATTTCCAGATTTGGACTTCCCAGTACAGGAGAAAGATACAATGTGCATATTCCAGCTAAGCATGATAGAATTCTATCACGGAGATGAGTCAAATCCTAGCTAATAATAGATTATTACTTTGCTTTCTTTTTTATTGTCTTTGTCAGGATCCTCACAGTTCATGCTATTAAAACCAATTAGGCAAGAGATCAAGACAATATCGCATTGTCATTACTACCTAACAGCACATTAATCCATCATTTTCAAAAGTACATCGTTTTCCTAATGATGAAAGAAATTATAATCATTCTACAAAACTATATATGTATAGAAAAAGCATACATAATTCTAAAACAAATATAATAATTTTGTACTTTTTTCTCAGGCATTTTTCTTAGGTATATTTTTATTTTCTAAAGGTTCATAGTTTTTGTTAATGGAATTGTTTATGGCACAATATCAAGAGTGTGCTATATGCTATATATAACAGTATATGCTATATATAACATGAGTTCTAAAGTTTGCATAGGGCACAGGATTATCAATCATATTGCCTCATTTAGCTAATTCCCTAAAGTTGGGGAAATGCTGGGATTTTTTTCTTCTGTTTTGTGCTCTAATTTTGATAGTTTTGTATCAGTATTTGATTAAAAATTATCTACTAAAAATCCTTTGATTTTACAGGGAAGAAATGTTAGGTCCATGGATGTGTAAGTTAAATTACCCAAGAATCATATTTTAAGACTTAGAATTTCAACTCAACCTCTCAATTTTTATTTCCATGCTCTTAAAAAATGCACATGATTATAAAAAAGTAAGTTTTATTACTTATTTTAAGCCTTAAATTGTGCTCTAGATTTTCATTGTTAAAGAAGCCAGCTGGAATAGTGGTAACTGTTAGGGAGTATTGAGTCATAAATTTTTCACACCAAGATCTTAATTTACTTTTATTTATGATAAAGTAGGATTTATAAAATTATATCTAAAATAAGTCAATGATAAAAGACTACCCAAGGGGATGATTATCGAGGGGATGGCTTAAGCATAGGTCAATGACCCTGATGTACGAAGCGGGAAAGAAGGGCTGTGGGCACACGTTCATTCTTTTTCTATTTCTTTAGCATATTTCCTCCTGGAATATATTTACTAAGGTTTTCTTCAATGGTTCAGCAGGTAAAAGAATCTGCCTATGATGCAGGAGATGAAGAAGGCATGAGTTCCATCCCTGGGCTGGGAAGATCCCCTGGAGGAGAAAATGGCAACCCACTGCCTGGAAAATCCCATGGACAGGGGAGCCTGGTGGGCTACAGTCCATGGGGTCACAAAGAGTCGGACAGGACTGAGCACAGTATGTCAAGTTTTAACCCTGTTATATGAAACAAATAAAACAAAATGATAGGGAAAACTAAGCACATTCATTTAAAAATGGTCTCAGTTAAACTCAATGTCATTTATGGTAATAATATATCTTTTAAAACGGTGCATTCTATATATACATGTTTATGCATATATGTATGTGAGTGCTTATATATTTGTGTGTATATATATAATAAATATATATTTACAAACAATGTAACTATATTTACAAAGAATGCAACATGTATACACATACATATATACTTTGCAATGTTATGCTCACACACACATGCATACACATTTTATGCCGTGGCTGTTCACTCAGTCGTGTCTGACTCTTTGCGACCCGTGGACTGTGGCCCACCAGGCTCCCATGTCCACGGAGTTCTCTAGGCAAGAATACTGGAGTGGGTAGCTGTTCCCTTCTGCAGCAGATCTTGCCAACCCAGGGATCAAACCCAGGTCTACCAGATTGCATGCAAATTCTTTGCCGACTGAGCCACCAAGGAAACCCCTTTCCCCAAGACAACTTTCTGGGTTTAAAAGTACTGATTTTGATTGAATAAAGTTTTTGTTTCAATAGCATTACAATATTTTAATTCCATTGTATATTACTTGATAAGATTTAAAAGGAAATAATATTTACAATAGATTCTAAGTAAGATTTAAAAGGAAATAATATTTTAAATTGATTTATAATTTTATAAATTGATTTGTAATTTATAATTACATTATAAATAATAATGTAAAAAACCCTAAATACTAAGATATTCTTGTGCTTATTACCTTTGAAAATGATTACAGCTAATAGTTCTTTTAATTAATTTTAAGTTTTTATGAAACCCCACAGATATTCTTATGACATCCCTATTATTATCAGGTGAATATCTCTATATGGATGCTGTAACAATATTTACTAAAAAAACTAATGGAAATAACGTCTAATTTTTAAGTGTTGCTGATATAGTTTTAATTTTACTTAAACCTGAACAAGCCTGAAATTCAATTGAAAGTGGTCTTCAAAACCAAGCAGGTGTTCTGGTCAATAGCTCAACTTTATTGAAATGCACTGAGAGTCTTGAAAACTAATTAAACATCTCAAAAAGAAACACTCCCCTATGAGAGCTTCACTTTTTCTGTGAGGCCTTTTTGGAACTCCCACATTCAGAACTGGGAAAACCAAACACCTGCTTTTAAGGGACTCATGAATGTTTAATCCTGATGAATAGATTACTCCAGTGGGATCTAGGCAAACGGAGCGGATCAAGTAAACATGAAACAAAATGCTCCCTACTCCAGAAGCATCTCCTTCTGCTGCTTTACTTCAATCATTCTCTTTTTGTCTATTTATTGTAATTTGTATTTTCTATTGCTTATGGCTATATATGGATGTATGTATATTCTTGCAAAGTTATGGGCATGTGTATTAGACATAAATAAGAATATTTGATATGGAAAAAAAGAATATTTGATGTGACTTTTAATTACTTTCTTAATCTCTTAGTAATTTATGTATAACATATTAGCAAAAATTGTATCCAAAGTTGATTTCAAGATCTTTTAATAACTGGGGTTAATCCTAGGAAAATCATGTTCTCCAAGTGTAAGGTATACTATAAGACATTCTTTAAGTTATGAATTCTTAAGATATATCTTAAGTGTTCATAAGTAACCTTTAGAAATGGTAAGAATCATACACTCAATGTGTTATTTTAATCATATGTAAACCACAGATCCCCTTTGAAGAGAATTAAAATGAATCACGTAAGGCTTATAAAAAGTTAATGTAACTTAGAGGTTCAGAGGAAGAAGAAACACTGTGAAATACTGGATACATACATACATACATTACAGATAAACATTTTACTTACATATATGCAGTGCAACTTAAATCAATAAGATTATTGTGTGCTGTTTTTAATTTACAGCCAAGTCTTCAATCCATTAATTCTATAAGCCCCTAAGTTAGTGCAAATAAAAATTAAAAACAAAAATATAATTGAACAAATACTCAATTATTCAATAGTCTGGTATGTCACTTATTGTAAGTGTGCACTTGACATTCTGAAAATTTTTCAATATCTCTTTGAGTGGATTTTATGTTCTTCATTGGCAAAGACATAAGTAAGACATTTAACAGCCTTTTCTACACCTTAAGTATGGTGTCCTATTTGAGCTGTGTAACTGAATTCAGTTTTACAGATATTCTCACTAGTGGAAAACTAGGGCTAGTGAGATGTATGGATGGAATAAAGTGGTACAGAGGTGTCTAAACCTGGAGAAAACTCAAAACCCATAGGAAGTAAGACAGCAAAAAATATTGCCTGATTTTGTTTTCCCTCACACCTCAAATTCTGCCAATCCCAACTTCCAAATTTATATTGTATGTGTTTCTTTCTTTTCACATCCACCATGAATACCTCAGAATATGTCACCATTTCTCACTTCTGATTACAGCTCTAGCCTTCTTACTGTCCTATCTTTTTTTTTCCTTCCCACTCTTGCCTATACTCTACTAAAGTGCTAGTGTGAACCTGTAAAAAAATGTAGATATGTATTTCAGGTTATATCAACCATCTGATATAATAACTTGACAGGAAAAAAGCCAAATTCTTTATAGTGAATTGCATGATCTTTCCCTTGACTTGGCACTAGGGGGGAAAAAAAAAAGAGTTGGTATTCCTTGGTGACTCAGCTGGTAAAGAATCTGCCTGCAATGTGGGAGACCTGGGTTCAGTCCCTGGGCTGGGAAGATTCGCTGGAGAATGGCATGGCTACCCACTCCAGTATTATAATATTTTGGCCTGAGGAATTCCATGGACTGTATAGTCAGACCATGGGGTCACAAAGAGTCAGACACGGTTGAGCGACACTCACTTCACTTATAGCAACATCGATGAATTCAAAGGCATTATGCTGATTGAGAGAAGTCAATTTTAAAAGATGACATATTATATGATCCACTTATATGACATACTGCAGAAGGCAAAACTACAGTGACAAAAAATTATTCAGTGTTTGCCACAGGTTAGAGGTAGAAAGAGGATATGATTTTAAGGAATAGCACAAGAGAGTTTTGGGGTCAGTGGCATTCTATGCCCTGATAGTAGTGATGATTACACAGATCTATATATGTGCTAAAGTTGTACATCAAAAAGATTCAAATTTTCTATTTGCTAATTGAAAAATAAAATTAAGTAAATATTAGTTCCAGTTTTCCAGTTGGCCTAACATCATTTTGTATTCCTGATAAACTATTCAGGTTCTCTAGCCAGAGTTTCTTCATAAATGAAATGAAAAGTAATTAGCCTCCAATTAAAATAAATAAATGAATTAAAAAATGAAATGAAAACAATACTGTTATTTTTAGAGGACTGCTACCTCTAAAATATAAAATGTTGTCTCCTTATCTTATCCTTCTGTCTTGTTTAGGCTTGTTTATTCAGTAAGTATAGGAAGATGCTTTATTTATATTTCTCAGGAGAGTTCAATTGATCTACTAATTTCTGTTAATGCAGTCTGTGCGGTTACCTTGTTTTTGTAAGGGAACCAATTTTGTTGGAATCCCCATGGTTTTGTATACCATGGTGCTCTGCAGATGATACATACAAATTACAAATTAACATAATTTTGAAATCTCCTGCTATAAAAATATACTGATGACAGACTAAAATAATATAATTGTATTTTTCAATGTGAATGTGATATGCTTAAATAAGCAATTAAAAAGTATGTCAAGGAGCCCTTCTAAAATTTAATTGGCTATACAGAATCATATTTTCCTAAATCAAGTATAATAAAATGTCCTGACTTTAAAAAATATTGGCAGTGCAGATATAACATAATATCCCTTTTCAAAACAGTGATCCTCAGGTGTGATACCTCTGAATTTAGATGGATACTTGACATGTTTATTCAGTCTTTTTGCAATCAAAAAGAACCATATGCCTCTTACTGATTTAATATGAGGGGTGTAGAATATCTCTGCATTGAAGGGTGATTATTATATTTCTTTCATGAGTATGAAAGTCTCATAACTCAACAGACATCGCAAAATGCCTATGGAGTTTGTGAGTTATTAGGGTCAGCCATGGGAATAAAGAAGATAATCACTTTTTACTGGTGAAATATTCAATTTATTTTATGAGAAAACTTTTTATTGATTACCACTTCAAGAATGGGAAAAACTAATAAAGAACCCAGGGGACTCTTCCATCCATCTCTCCAACATTCCGGGGCCTATCGGACTATACCGTTGTTGTTTTAGTGATAGTCACACACTGAAACAATAAGAGAGAAGAATAAAGATTTCTTCCACTTAATCTTGTGAATTTTTAAAAACATTTAAATATAAAATAACTGTTCTCTGCTTTAATCATTAATTTAGTTTCAGGGAGTGGGGAAAAAAAATAAAACACAAGAACACTGACTAGAATGACCCTAGTCAATGTGAAATAAGGATATCATTTTTCAGCTTTCTAAAATGGGCTTGCTTTGAAAACCAAAGGCAGTAAAACACACAAATCAAGGACTTCTGAATAATTCTCGACTCCAGTACCTAAAGAACATTTTATAAAATGGGAAATACATTTTGTTAAGATATGTTTGCATGATTGGCAAGTAAAATTCTAAGGCTCTGAACACAGTAAAATAAAAAATAATAGTAATAATTGAGAAGGATGAAACGATCTTAGATTTTTTGAATAGCAAATGATGTAGTATGTAAGAAAGTGCATCTGCAGGTTTGTGTATGTAATGTGGATGCACTTATAATGTTAAGACTATTTAAAATGTGTGACAGGAAAGAATGATACAGGGAAATGTTTAGGCAATCTCAGAAAACAGTGTTTGTTTTATCTTAATGCTTATGAGGGTGACTGATTTGTTTTCCTGTATTTACTTGTTGTTGTTGCTGTTTTTAATATTTTTTTTTTTAATGTGGATCACTTTTAAGGCCTTTATTGAATTTGTTACAGTTTGTTTCTGTTTTCCAAGTTGTGTTATTGGCCATGAGGCGTATGGGATCTTAGGTTCTCAACCAAGGATTGCGCCGACACACCCTGCATTTGAAGGCAAAGTCTCAAGCACTGAACTGCCAGAGAAATCTCACTCATTAACTGTTGATTCATTCAGTCTTTATTCATCCGTTTCTTAGAAGGTTCTCAATTTCATTGAGCAAAACTTCTCTCCCATGTTTTATATCCTGGAAATAGTTACATTCCTTATCAGTATTTTAACATATCTAATTTTATTTCCTGAAGTATTTGAAGACAAATATCATTTCCTCAAATTTATATTTTTGATAGTAAAGAGCCACAAGGTCAAAATTTCCTTACTTAACTTATTTTGAAGTTCCTTCATTTTCTACTTAAATTTTTCTCATTCAGTTTAGTTTTTCTTGCAATGATATTTTAAAATCGAAGTTTCTGTGTGTCATGGACATAAAGTAGATGTGAAATTCAAAAACAAAATGTCAAATGCAGTAAGTTGGTTATCAAAATAGTTGGAGAGAGCTTGTTCTAGGAGTCTTGAAGACACTTAAACGTGTTGATAAGAAAGGTTGTAAAAAAAATATTCATTTGTTGAGAGTTTGTGATAAAAAATAATGGAATTTTGCCATTTCCAAAAGCATGGATGGACTCGGAGAGCATTATGCTTAGTGAAATAAGTCAGACAGAGAAAGATAAATACTGTATTATGTTACTTAAGGTGGAATCTAAAAAGTGCAAACTAGTGGATATAAATGAAAAGAAACAGATTTAAGATATAAAGAACAAGCTAGTAAGTACCAGTAGGGAAAGGAAAAGAGGAGGAGCTGACAGGGTTAGGGAATTAAGAGGTGCAAACTACTATGTGTAAATAAATAAGCTACAAGGATATATTGAACAGCACAGGGAAATAGCCAATATTTTAGAACAACTGTAAATGGAGCATAACCTTTAAAATTGGTGAATCTGAGATAAGAAATATTTGCAGCCACATAAAGCAAAACTCACTCTCTTGGGTAAAAACAACTGTTACTGGGAAGTACCTGGTGATAGGGATTTCTGTCTCAAGTCCCTGAAAATACCATGAAAGAAAAGCTAGCTTTAAGCAGCCGATAGCCTAGAAGACACCAAGACAGATTTGGAGGGTTCTAGTTCAAACAAGGATTTTCTGCCCCTTTTCGTTCTTCCCTTTCCATATCCCTGCTCCAAAGAGGTGAAGCAACATACTTCATACATTTCACATCTCCTGCTTGTAATTTTACTTTGATAGGCTTCTTTAATTTAAACTTATATATCCTCTTATGAAGGGATGACATACTTTCCTATTTGTCTTAGTCAATATTTTATTTATTTGCCGTAAGTATTTCTAAACTTCCTGGTTTGGAAAAATCTGGAGGTTCACTATTTTATCTTCCTCTGTCTTCTGAATCTAATGTTAAGGAAAATAGACACCTAGAATACATTTTTTGATTATGTTGTAGGTCATCTATTTGTTTTACTTAGTAAATTCTACTGGACTAAAGCACATTGAAATTGCATACACAATCTCTTTTAGCACAGTTCACTTCCCTTATTTCGTTTGCTCTCGTCTTCATGGTGAAAGTGAAAGTGAAGTCTCTCAGTCGTGTTCGACTCTTTGCGACCCCATGGACTGTAGCCCACCAGGTCCTCTGTCCATGGGATTTTCCAGGCAAGAGTACTGGAGTGGGTTACCGTTGCCTTCTCCTGGAGATCTTCCCGACCCAGGGATTGAATCCCGGTCTCCCACATGCTGGTCTCTTCCTTTTCTGGGTCTGTATTATTAGTAATTCTTCTTAAGCCCTAACGTTTATACTATGCATTTTTTTTTAATAGTGCTAATTCTATATTTTAGGTATTTGTAAAATTTATCAAGTTCTATGAAATAATTCTTGCTTTCTTAATATCTCTTCTAGGCATTATAAGACATGCTTTTATTTCATTCTATATTATCTTTCATTTTTAAAACAATGGATGATTCTTTTTAACAGATGCAATTATTAGTTTCTACCTAAAATTAAATATATTCTTTTACATCTTTCAGCTCTTCTTTATCTCATTCAGGATTTTTTCCAAAGCATCTGTGTTGTCTTAAATTGTTTGTTTGTTTCCTTGTTTATTTTTTAACAATAGCAGTACTGTCATGGGTCCTATAGATAAATGTGTGTTCAAGGGGTTTCTTTTAAAGACTTGATTACACTGATTAGGGAAGAATAACTAATTAAAAATACCAAATATATTTATTTATTAAAATATTTTATTTATTTATTTTTTATTTATTATTTAATTTATTTACTAAAATATTTTAAAAAGATAAAACATCTTTTAAACTATCAGAAAATTTACAGTAATAGTACACTATTATCTAATGTTAATATCATCTTAAAATATATAAGAAAATATGCTAGCAAACATAAGAACATTGATCCAAAAATTCAAGGACGTATATCCCTCTTGAAAGTGTCTCCTACTTTTAACAATAAAAGCAGGACAACAAAAGCAGGGACTCTTCTGGGAGACAGGCGCCCAGCTTTTCTGTTCCTTTAGGTGATATCTTGAAAATTGAATGACCCCACAATTTATCTGTAGTCATTCATTAAGGTGAGCATGTCATAGTAGTAGTATTGAATTCCAAGGGGAATTCTGTCTGTAACATTCATCACAAGTCACACTTATTTCTAAGTGATATGGTTGGTATATGAGTGGTTCTCACAATGAGAAAATAGCTGATGATAAGTGCTTATTCCTGACTATTATGGCCGCTGTTAAAAGGTTTTCTTCACTAAGTACTTGTAGATTTAGGCTTAAAATAGTTATGCTACAAAAGCTTAGAAATACTTAAAAACTTAAATAGGGGATTTTGGTTATAGATTCAGAAGTAGATCTGATATTAATCATTTTTTCTAAATGTTTAGAATAGTGACTTTTGAACTTCTTAACTTTAGCACAGACTAAAAACAAAATTTCTACATTGTGACAATACATACACACAACTGAAATGTGTACAACCTATGCTGTACTCTGTTATTTCTCTTTTAATTGCTTTATTAGAAATAATAATAATGGCTGTCTAAACTAAATTTCTTTTATGACCCATAATAAGTGGCAAAGCAACAAATTTAAAATGATACTCTGAAATACCCAAGGCCACAATATGTTGAGTTTGTTCAACATCAACTAATCAAAAGGCTGGAATCCAAGGATTCTTATATTCAAATATAGATTTGATTACTAGATTTAGACAAGACCTCCTCTAACAGATATAGAGGATGGGGGAAGTCCTTGTGAAAATCCTTTATTGCCAAATCCTAGAATAATCTATCTTTAAAACTCAGAGAACATATCAGAGATCCCCTTAAGGGCTATAACTGCTGGAAGATACTTCATAGTGAATTCTTCTTTGGACTTGGTTTAGACAAAAGTTACAATTAATAACAATTAAATATGGTTTCAGAAACAGAACCAAGCATTTGCATTTTATAAAACAGTGTGCTCTAATTTAATATGGAATATATATTTAAATTAATTTTTCTTGGAGTATACTTGCTTTACAATGTTATGTTTCTACTGTAAAGCAAAGTGAATCAGCTATCAGTTCAGTCGCTAAGTCGTCTCCGACTCTTTATGACCCCATCGACTGCAACACGCCAGGCCTCCCTGTCCTTCACCAACTCCCGGGGTTTACTCAGACTCATGTCCATTGAGTCGGTGATGCCATCCAACCATCTCATCCTCTGTCGTCCCCTTTTCCTCCTGTCCTCAATCTTTCCCAGCATCAGGGTTTTTTTTCAGATGAGTCAGTTCTTTGCATCAGGTGGCCAAAGTATTGGAGTTTCAGCTTCAGCATTAATCCTTTCAATGAATATTCAGGACTGATTTCCTTTAGGATGGACTGGTTGGATCTCCTTGCTATCCAAGGGATTCTAGAGAGTCTTCTCCAACACCACAGTTCAAAAGCATCAATATTTTGGTGCTCAGCTTTCTTTATAGTCCAACTCTCACATCCATACATGACTACTGGAAAAACCATAGCTTTGACTAGACAGAACTTTGTGGCAAAGTAATGTCTTTGCTTTTTAATATACTGTCTAGGTTGGTCATAACTTTTCTTTCAAGGAGCATCTTTTAATTTCATGGCTGCAGTCACCATCTGCAGTGATTTTGGAGCCCCAAAAGTAAGTCTGTCATTGTTTCCACTGTTTCCCCATTTATTTGCCATGAAGTGATGGGACCAGATGCCATGATCTTAGTTTTCTGAATGTTGAGTTTTAAGACAACTTTTTGACTCTCCTCTTTCACTTTCATTAAGAGGCTCTTTAGTTCTTCTTCACTTTCTGCCATAAGGGTGGTGTCATCTGCATATTGAGGTAATTGATATTTGTCCCGGCAATCTTGAATCCAGCTTGTGCTTCAGCCAGTCCTGCATTTCTCATGATGCACTCTGCATATAAGTTAAGTAAGCAGGGTGACAATATTCAGGATTGATGTACTCCTATCCCAATTTTGAACCAGTCTGTTGTTCCATGTCCAGTTCTAACTGTTGCTTCTTGACCTGCATACAGATTTCTAAGGAGGCAGGTCAGGTGGTCTGGTATTCCCATCTTTCAGAATTTTCCACAGTTTGTTGTGATTCACACAATCAAAGGCTTTGGCATAGCCAATAAAGCAGAAGTAGATTTTTTTCCTGGAATTCTCTTGTTTTTTTGATGATCGAACAGATGTTGGCAATTTGATCTCTGGTTCCTCTGCCTTTTCTAAATCCAACTTGAACATCTGGAATTTCATGTTTCATGTACTGTTGAAGCTTGACTTGGAGAATTTTGAGCATTACTTTGCTAGTGTGTGAGATGAGTGCATTTGTGTAGTAGTTTGAGCATTCTTTGGCATTGGCTTTCTTTGGGATTGGATGAAAAGTGACTTTTTCTGGTCCTGTGACCACTGCTGAGTTTTCCAAATTTGCTGGCATATTGAGTGCAACATTTTCACAGCATCATCTTTTAGGATTTGAAATAGCTCAACTGGAATTTCATCACCTCCACTCACTTTGTTCATAGGGATGCTTCCTAAGGCCCACTTGACTTAACATTCCAGGATGTCTGGCTCTAGGTGAGTGATCACACCATCGTGATTATCTGGGTCATGAAGATCTTTTTTTGTATAGTTCTTGACATATATCCCCTTGTTTTTGGATTTCCTTCCCATTTAGGTCACCACAGAGTACTGAGAAGAGTTCCCTGTGCTATACCCAGTAAGTTCTCATTAGTTAGCTATTTTAAACTTAGTAGGAAAAATGTATACATAACCCCAGTTTCCAGTTCAAACTACCACTCTTTTTCAGTTACTGAAGAATACACCCCAAATTAGTGTTTATTGGTTATACATTCTACAAATTTATTCATAATAGGTTATCAATTAAATTACATCTTCCCTAAATTCATAGGTGGGAATTCTAATTTGCAGTACCTCAGACTGTGACTGAATTTGAAGAGAAGGCCTTTAAGGTGATAATTAAAGTTTAGTGGAAAAAACCTTGATGCTAGGAAAGGTAGAAGGCAGGAGGAAAAGGGGACGACAGTACGAGATGTTTGGATGGCATCACTGACTCAATGAACATGAGTTTGAACATCTCCCAGTCTCTGGGAAATGAAGGACAGGGAAGCCTGGCTTGCTGCAGTCCATAGGGTCACAAAGAGTCAGATATGACTGAGTGCGTGAACAACTATAACCAAAGTTAAGTTAGGCCTTTAGACCGGGCCCTAGTCCAATATGACTTTTGCCCTTGTGGGGAGAGAACATTTAAGTAAATGGAGAGCATGAACATCAAGAACAGCTTGATTGACTGGTTTGACTGCTTGCTGTTCAAGGGACTCTCAAGAATTTTCTCCAACACCACATTTTGAAAGCATCAGTTTTACAGTGCTCAGCCCTCTTTATGGCCCACTTTTCACATCTGTATATGACTACTGGAAAAACCATAGCTTTGACTATATGAACCTTTGTCAACAAAGTGATGTCTCTGCTTTTTTAATATGCTGTCTAGGTTTATCATACTTTCTTCCAAGGAGCAAGTGACTTTTAAATTCATGGCTACAGCTGCCAGCCACAGAAATTTTGAAACCCAAGAAAATAAACACTATCACTGTTTCCACTGTTTCCCCATCTATTCACCAAAAAGTGATGGGACCAGATGCCTCGTTCTTAGTTTTTGAGTGTTGAGCTTTTTTTTTTTTTTTTTTTGAGTGTTGAGCTTTAAGCCAGCTTTTTCATTCTCTTCTTTCACCTGCATCAATAGGTTCTTTAGTTCCTCTTTCCTTTCCTTCCTGACATTATGCATATCTGAGGTTATTGATATTTATCCTGCATATCTGAGGTTATTGATATTTCTCCTGGTAGCCTTGATTCCAGCTGGAGCTTCATCCAGCCCAGCATTTCACATGATGTACTCTGCATGTAAGTTAAATAAGCAGGGTGACAATATACAGCCTTGACCTACTCCTTTCCCAATTTGGAACCAGTTTGTTGTTCTGTGTCTGGTTTTTTACTTCTTGACCTGCATGGCGGTTTCTCAGGAGAAGGATAAAGTGGTCTTGTATTCTCATCTCTCTACAAATTTTCCAATTTGTCGTGATCCATACATTCAAAGGCTTCAGCATAGTCAATGAAGCAGATGTTTTTCTGGAACTCTCTGGCTTTTTCCATGATCCAGTGGATGCTGGCAATTTGATCTCTGGTTCCCCTGCCTTTTCTAAATCCAGCTTGTCCATCTGGAAGTTCCTAGTTTACGTACTGTTGAAGCCTAACTTGAAGGGTTTTGTATATCACCTTACTAGCATATAAAATGAATGCAATTTTGTGGTAGTTTAAACATTCTTTGGCGTTCCCTTTCTTTGGGATTGGGGTGAAAACTGGCTTTTTCCAATCCTGTGGCTACTGCTGAGTTTTCCAAATTTGCTGGCATATTGAGTGAAGCAGTTTAGCTGCATCATTTTTTAGGATTTGGAATAGCTCAATTGGAATTCCATCACCTCCACTAGCTTTGTTTGTAGTAATGCTTCCTAAGGCCCACTTGACTTCATTAAAACCTTTTTTGTACAGTTCTTCTGTGTGTTACTGCCACCTCTTCTTAATATCTTCTGCTTCTCTTAGGTCCATATCATTTCTGTCCTTTATTGTGCCCGTCTTTACATGAAATGTTCCCTTGGTACCTCTAATTTTCTTGAAGAGATTTCTAGTCTTTCCCATTCTATTGTTTCTCTCTGTTTCTTTGCACTGATCACTTAAGAAGCCTTTCTTAGCTCTCCTTGCAGTTCTTTGGAACTCTGCATTCAGATGGGTATATCTTTCCTTTTCTCTCTTGCTTTTGACTTCTCTTCTTTTCTCACCTATTTGTAAGGTCTCCTCAAACAACCATTTCATTTCTTCTTGGGAATTCTTTTGATCACTGCCTCATGTACAATGTTAAGAACCTACATCAGTAGTTCTTCAGGCACGCTTGTCTATCAGATATGATCCCTTGAATCTACCTGTCACTTCCACTGTGTAATCATAAGGGACTTGATATAGGTCATAGCTGAATGTCCTAGTGGTTTGCCCTACTTTCTTCAATTTGAGCCTGAATCTTGCAATAAGTAATTCATGACCTGAGCCATAATCAGCTCCCAATCTTGTTTTTGCTTACTGGATACAGCTTCTCCATCTTTGGCTGCAAAGAATATAATCAGTCTGATTTTGGTATTGACCATCCAGTGATATCCATGTATAGAGTCATCTCTAATATTTTTGGAAGAAAGTGTTTGCTATCTATGACCAGTACACTTTCCTGGCAAAACTCTCTTAGCCTTTTTCCTGCTTCGTTCTGTACTCCAAGGCCAAACTTGCCTGTTACTTGAGGTATTTCTTGACTTCCTACTTTTGCATTCCAGTCCACTATGATGATGAAAAGGATATCTTTTATTTTTCTTTTGGTGTTACTTGTAGAAAATAAAAATATAGTCACTTTATTTCATTTTATATCAGAGATTTAAAAAGTCATTTCAGTGCCTAGAAGGTAATCAAAAATAAGTCATGAATAAGTAGTCTTGCTAGACAGTCTTAAAATGATAGCAAATTTCACAAAGTGTAGATTAAGAGGATAATAAAACAAAACCTTGAATTAACCCAACATTCTAGGTTTTCCAATGGCCTTGGCTCAATAATAACAAACAATTGTCTTCTCTTTATATCTCAGTGTTCTTAAGAAAGCGACTAAAATGTCATACAGGCGTGGCTTTAGATAGGTTATTTAACTGTACCATGACTCATTTTTCTCAGGCTCAAAACTTTAGTGTACTCTACTCAGTTCTCTGTGGTTACCTAACTAGGAAGGGAGTGTATAAAGAAGGGATATACATGTATGTGTAACTTACTGACTTTGCGACACAGGAGAAACCAACACAACATTGTAGACCAACTGTGTTCCAAAAAAGTTGTGTTTTAAATCGATGAAATAAAACTACTTACCTCACAACGTTGTACTGTACATGAAACATTAGTTCACATAAAGCACTTAGTGTTTGCCACAAAGTAAATAACAAAAACCATTAGGTATTGAATTTTCAAAAATAACAAATATTGGTTCTGTTTCTGATTTTTTTTTTATTTTGTGCAAATGTACATAGCAGAATATTTTCAATGAACTAAAGTATTCCCT